>NC_070640.1:17186782-17415066 GCF_947347685.1 Pleuronectes platessa | reverse complement strand
TATCTTGGATTTTGACCGAACTTGTTATGCAGCCTCCTGGGACTGAATGAGCATGATCATTCTGAAGCATGGCGGAAAAAAACACATTTTACTTGTACCATGAGGGGGGATTTAGCAAACCTTGCCTACAACTTTGAGAATTTGTCCGATCTCTGTTCATCTTGTGGAAACCTCGACTAGTGGCTTCCATGAGGTGCGACACAAATACCAAATAAGTGTGCCTCATAACCCAGTGGTTCAAATTTTGCAAAATTAGTTGGTCATAATCTGGAGGCAAACGTCAATCAACACCTGAAGTGTGATGAGGTAGGTTAGTACAAGTGGGCGTGGTCTATCTCCTTTTTACTCTCAACTCAGGATGTCTTTGAGCAACTCTGATTAAACTCAGCAGCGCCACCTGTTGCTGAATCCAGAACTTGCAAACCAATACAGACCTACTCAAATGTAGCTGACATTGTAATGGTTTGAATGCTGTGGCAGACTGGTTTATTGGTATCAAGAGATCCGATCTGTGACAGGAAAACTTTATTTTCTTCATTCCATTACACCACCACCAGCCCAGACTGCTGACACAAGACAGGTTGGGTATATTGACTCACGCTGCTAACACCAAATTCTGACCCCACCATCTGCAGGCCTCAGCAGGAATCCAGACTCATCAGACCAAGCGATGTGTTTCACAGGAGCTACCCTCTGCTGTTGTGGCCCATTTGTCTCGAGGATCGGCGTTCTAAAATGCTTTTCTACTCACACCATCACAAACATTTCAGTTTAAGTTGATGAGATATGAGATAGATAGATAGATAGATAGGTAGATAGACAGATAGACAGATAGATAGATAGATAGATAGATAGATAGATAGATAGATAGATAGATAGATAGATAGATAGATAGATAGATCCATGGTTGAAATGAATAACAGAAAGAAGCTTATGCTGCCTGTGCCCTGCTGGATACATCTCTGATTTACCCAGTTACATGTCTGTAGGAACACAAGCAGGGTCACCACCCACATCCTAAAATGAAATGTTAAGGCACTTCACTCTGATGATCTTACCAGTATATCAAGTACACATGGCTGGTGGCTGATAGCTTGTCACAGCGGTGAATGTGTGGTGTTAGGGGCAAAATGGGGTATTGCATCTTTTTCAAGGACACTCTGTCATGTGGACTAGAGAAGCTGGGGTTTGAACCACCGACCTAGTGGAAAATTGCTCCAACTCCTAAGCCACAGCCTCTCAATAAAAACTTTTCATGTAAAGTGGTGAAAGGATAATATAATATAATATAATATTTCAAAAATGTATAGGGGTCTTTTGAAACATGTTTGTCACTTTGCATTGAAAAATGTACATCAAACCTTTTTACCCGTAAGTGGATGAAGATGATGATGATGATTGTGTTTCAAGAATTTGAAAAGTTGTCAAATCTGTTGTTTAGTGTTCATGGCCTTATATTTTCATTGTTGGTGTCTGTACCCACTGGGAATTAATAATATCATGCTTAATAGAATGTTTTAAAAAAAGAAGATGATAATGTTTTATTTTCTTGGTAATGTATTGATCACATTATTAAAGTTTCACGCAAACGATGCTACACTGCAGTGATAAAACCTCTGGTTAAAAACTTTGGGTGATTTGTAGTCATGACCAATGGAGCTTATACTCTGCTGCTGCTGTTTCATTGCTGGATTTAGACCTCCCACTAGTGGTGAAGATACGTAACTATTGGTCCTGATGTATTTTCACATTCCTGTCTGGAACAGTGCAAAGGCAAGACAACAGGAAACCATATGTGGAACATATGGAACCTCAAAATACAGAAGAGACATGTCAATAAAACATTATTATTTATAGGAATGTGCTTATTTTTACCTCAGCCACAGAGGTCTTGTTTTCACCCCTGTCTATCTGTCTGTTGGTTTCTTTGTAAGAAATATAACGCAGAGGCCACTGGATGCATTACGATGAAACTTGGATGACGGATGTGGTATTGATCAGGGAGGAGCCGATTACATTTTGGTGCAGATCACATGTGTACAGATGATGTCAGCCCTCTTTAGAGCCGACTGTACTCCATTCTGTACCTGTGGTGCAGTTACAGTAGAGCTGAAATGAAAAAGCATCTGGGGGCATTTAACAATGTATTTAGAATATATTTTAAGCTCCCAAGATGGACCAATGCAAGTCAGATCTTTGTGGCCTGTAATGTTCCTGATATCTTTGCGGTCTTGAGGGATTTTATTTACAAATGAATGTGTTGATTAACTGATTCGTAAAAAGTCATCATATTGGCTTCAACGGAGCCTCGACAGAGGGACGCAAGGTACTCCTCTTGTTTCTGGAAACACTGGAACAAATGCCTGTGTCTTAACAATAATCCAATTATCTTGGATTTGTGAGTTTATATGAATGTATTTTATGCTAGATTTGTTTTATTTAATTGTATATAGATATGGAGCTTTGTGTCTATAAACAACCTAAATTGAAACTCAGAGTGCTGATCCAGGAAATTCTTTTTACCTTTTTTCAGCATTCTGATATTTTCCAACATTTTGTTGATTTCTCCAAGAATAACTTATGGATCATGATGAAAAAAAATATACCTGGCATGTTGACTGATATCTATATTGGTGCAGATTTAAATGTGGTTTCATAATGGAACTGTTGGGCCTTGGATGAGATATGCACCCCCCTTTTATTCAAGATACTGGTGATGAATACAAATACATTTTGAAATATACAGAAATACACACGTTTTGTAACAAATACTGTGTACTAACTACTAACTAAAATGGTATTTCCCCTCATAATAATAATGTAAATATTATGACCACATCTTGCCAGCTTCTAAGCCAGTTATGCAGATCTCAATTTCATAATAATGTGAAATTATTGAAAAGCTCTTTTTCAACTATATACTACTATAAAATAAAACTACCATTATTCAAACAGCCTGTACTGATCTCTGGTCATATCTTCATGAACGGTTACAGCTGCTGTAATGATGAAGACTGACACCGGCACCTATTTACCAAATCTGGTTAGACTCTGTATGTGTGATCAAAGGAACGTTTCCACTGGCGGATTAGTGCCCCTTAAAGACTGTGACAGATTTTAAATTGGCCACAAGATGGCAACAAATGAGTGGCAGAGGCCGCAACAGATGGTCGCATTAGGTGTCTAACTGGTATAGACTTACCAATGACTCACTCACATAAGAGAAAGCTGAATTCATGTGGGTTTTGAGCATCCATGTGAACTCATGTCGCAGAGAAGGTATTCTCATTGATAATTCAGAAGACAAACTGTAAGGAAATATGAAGGAGATTTGAAGCTGTAAAAAAAGGGGTACCATTACTTCAAGCCAGAAGGATAACTCATTAATCCCAGCCACATTACATCGGTGGGAATTAAGGCACAGCCTGGTCCCAGCTGAGGCTATGCAGTGACACAGCTGAGGGTGGTGTTTAGTGGGATATTGCAGCAAATAGTAGATATCAGGACCAAATCCCAAGGGTGCAGAGGGGTGTGGGAGTCATCATCAATGCCACCAATAGACAAAAAAAAAAGGTGGGATCAATTGAAAGCCTCCAGACCTGCTGGACCTAAATGAAAGGTTGTCTTCTAACAGTATTATTGAGCACAGTATGGCCCGGAGGTATTAACACCTAGTGAATACATTTTACAATGACACATTTACAATGCCAAACAGCTTTGTGCTGCAATTAAGAAGTTGTTGGGGTGAAGAGTGCAGAGATCCTGCCTGTCAGGAGAGAGTGTGTCCTGGTTCCCTATCATATGTCACTGTGATACAGCAAAATTACAATGCGTCTTCTGACTGCCCAACAGTTCCCTTGAATTCTGTCAAACTGCTCCCAAATTGCGTTCTTTCATAGAAATCTTCCCCCTAAATATGCCTGATAATTAATTATTATCTGGGAAATCTGTAAAGATGTCATAAATGTCCAAACTTGCAATGTTAAAAAAAAATTGATTTAAAAAAGTGATGAATCTTCTCTCTGATCCCGGCCGAAATCTTTGACTGAGACTACATCCTTCCACCAAGCTTTTTTCTACCTGTCAAGTATATTTTGTGTAATCTTGCTTACAAACAAACATGCAAATGAACAGGGGTGAAACCTCTTTGGTGGAGGTAACAAATAATGTGTTAATCATGACTTTAAAGAAACAAAGCATTTTCCTTGATCCTCATGCACAACCCCCCAGGGTAAGTCATAGTGTAAAGCATCAACAAGTGGTTCACTGAACATTGTCCTATTTTTAATACATTAATGGAAAGCTATTTTGTTTACACGCATCTGCCAAAAAGTGGCTCAGCAGGACCACAAAACATCCTTAACATCCAGTCGCACAATGTAGAAGAGCTGTTACCATAGCAACACAAACAACTCCGGTGCTTTTTACCCTCTAACCAGAAATCAAATAATATTTGTGCTGAAATAGCACTCTTAAATTTTAGATCAACCTTGAGGACATGTTGTAAAAACTGCGCGGTAACTAGTGATGTTCGTTGCTGATTTGAAAAGATCAAATACAATATGGCGATTCAATGAAACTGAAAAGAAAAAGAGCTGAATAACAACATTAAATTCAAACGCTGCACACGATAATTAAGATGTTGTGTATATTATCACTCTCTGTCTGAAAAGAAGTATCACCGCACTGAACAACCTACTTTTAGGTCAGTTTCTTTTAATGCATCTCGGCTTGAGGCTGCTGTTACCAATGTACAAAGAAAGGAAGAAAATAAAACGTCTGCTAAAACACTTTGCGGCGTCCTCATACATAGATGAATAAGTATCTTGATGTGAGTGAGGACTGTGGAAGTTTTCCGTCTTCATTGCAGTAAATTAAGAGATGTGTCCACCTATTGAGTTATAGTTTGCTCATCTTTCTCTAAAAGTATACTGAACAGATTTTAAGGTCAAAGGTTATAGTCAACATACCAAAATCCAAACTATCACGAATTTGGCCCCTTGCCCAAAAGCCAGACAGGAAATCTTCATGCTGCAAAAAGAGGATTTTAAGATCTTTGCATGGTTTTTACATACAAATGACCAGACAATATTACACAACAGGAGACAACAAAATATTTTTTATAGTTTCATATATTTTAATGCAATGAACAACCCAGCAAAAATACATTAAGTCCATGACCACAGGGCCCAGATGAAGATATTACATAGGAGCAGGCAGCTGCTCTACAAAAAATGCATCACAAAAGCTTGAGATTGTAACTGAATTTATGATGTTATCAGAAAACTGCAGTTAGTGAATGTTCATATTTTCCCTCCCACAACCAAGACAACATTTTCTCACCAATAATGTCATGTGAGATTATAATGAGTAAATTTACTTCAAACTTATTCCCTTAATCATCATATTCTATATGTGGTTTAAAACCCTTTTAGATTGTTTGTTATGTGTGTGTCTGTTATATGTTTTACTGTTTGTATTTTGTTCTTCCTCCCTCAGTGTTAGAGAAGAGGTGCTGTCCATGGTGCTGAAGGACAGGGGACTGAAGTGTAGGGGAGATACAGTGACTGGCCTGTCACAGACATAATTGCTTGTTTGAACACACTGGAGAGTACAATAGTGTGTGTATGTGCGTGCACATGGGGATGGATCTATTGGTATCACAGGTTACACAGAGCAGCACCTGCCTCTCTCTTGCTCTATGTGCACATATCACTATCTGACACTTCTCTATCAAGACAGAGGTATCTTGAGAAATATTATATATGTCTGTTCATATTCAGACACATTTGATCCAATTAAAAGTGTGTGATACTTCTTTCTATGTATATGTAAAATATGAAATATCTGCGGTGGCCCACAAAGGTCAACCCACTGCAACTCAAGAGACAACAGCAATATCCACAACACAACCAAATACTTACAACACAACATAATACTCACAATGCAACCATCACAACTGAATACTTGCAGCACAACCAAAAACTTGCAACACAAACAAATACTCACAATGCTACCAACACAACCGAATACCTACAACACAACCAAATACTCACAATGCCACCAACGAAACCAAATACTTGCAACAAATACATATACTCACAATGCCACTAACACAAGCAAATACTCAGAAAACAAGCATTCTCTCAATGCTATCATTATTTACTAATAATATTTTCTCCATTTGCATGTGAATTGTGTATTTGCATGTGTTTTGTTAAGTTGCAGTGTGTTGAGCTCTCAGGGCCACCGTACATTTCTGTTATTTGTGTAACATTTCTGCAGCAACCAACACATATACACAAAAACAGAAGGGTCAGTTACTGGAAACTCAAGAGGGTGATTTATTTTTCCTCTCTTGCTTTAATGAAACACTCAGTCAACAGGGAGGTTTCAGGTGAAGCCTATTGGGTTTAAACAGGTTGTGTTGGAGTAAAAACTGTGATTTGAGGGAGTTCTTCAAATGAATCATCTTCACAGGTCACACTGTAAACCCTTCAGGTTTCATCGTATGGGCTTAATGTCCCCTTTTGCAGGAACACAAGATTCCAGTGTGCTGCTCCCCCTCCTGTCATTTGGGGCGTTTCTCCTCCCCCATCAGTCTCTGTCCCCCAGATCTCTGTGCAATCTCTTTTATTTCTCTGCATGGTTTGCCATAACCAATCCTTCAATGTGCGTAATCTGCCTGCTTTCCAACACTATTACAGGCAATCATGCACCAATAAAAACTAAATTAACTTTATCTAAATGAAAGCTGTATTTTAAGCTTTGCTTGCACTGTTGCTCCAGGGCTGGGGATGTTATTTTCTTACACTGTGGTACGACACTTCCAGAGTCGAAGACTAGACTTCTCAGATACAGACATTCGTGGGAACCAAAGAATTATTCCTGATGTTGGTGATCACCTGATGAGTCCTAATTTCCACGTGTGTAATATTTCAGTTAGTGACTGAAGGACAACCCCCTTTCACCCTCACATATACTTTGAAATGGCTCATTCTATTAAGCTTAATGTCGACAGGTTTACACCCAATCACTCTGAATGTAAATACATGCTGATAAACCACCTGTAGAAGTGTTAAACATAGGGTTAAGCTGAAAGCATGGGTTAGCTTGCGAAGCCTAAGTACAGCATCCATTCCTGCATGCCCTCAATTCAAGGGCCACAACCTTCGGAGGCTGTATTCGCAGACTGCCTGCGTCACAATAGTGCAACTAGATCATTCTATATCGAAAGCTTCTTCTAATACCGTCGAAAAATGAGTCCTTCAATCTTTGAGAAAGTAAGACTCCTTCTTTCTCTGACTTCAGAAAGCATCCTTCAGATCCAAGAGGATATCACCTTTATAATGCCTTTATTTTTTATCACCACAATTGTGGCAGGCATTCGAATGGCAAAGTTGCCAATCCATTTTTCACCAGTGCAAGAATCTTGTGAGGTAGTGTGCAATGGGTAATATGGACGTGATTACTGGCCCATAGAATTGAATCGACCCTTTTCATTCTTTTTGAAAAGTTTTGTTTGTTTATTTCCCCCCAAATTGTCAATCCTGTTCTGATCATATACCAGTTTTATAATGGATCACACATTTAAATGCCGAAAAAATTATAATTTCAGGGTAAAACTTCATGCATATTTAAAGTACATCTCTGTCTATAACCACCCAGACTACATTACAAAAATCAAACCAACAAACACCGCAACAGACCTACAGGCAACATCTCAGGACGGATCTGGTCTCTGTAGCTTTGAGCTTACAGCAGCTTGTGATGAGCTGATGATAACGACAATGAGCTGAACATGAGGATTTGGGAGTGAACCGTTCATTCATCCTCCGACTCCTGATGCGCAGTCAAGAGGATCTGGCATGCGTGTAGCGCTGAATGTGAACGTCTCCTCCCCTGTTTCTGCAGTGTTACTGCTTCTTTTTTTTTTTCCATCTCGCTCATCTTTTCCTGTGCCAAAGCTGGCCACCGCAAGAGTAAGACAAGACTTCCATCTGCATAACACCACACTCCTCTCTTCTGTTTTATTCTATCTGTCTGCCACCATCCCTCTGCTTGATCTCCATCCTGATCCGTGTGTGTGGTTTTGTGTCCTCTCAATTCTTCACCATTCATTAACGCCTACTCTTCATGTGCAGTCCAGTTTGGTTCTTTGCGTTATCCTGCTCGGACAGACAGAAAAGAACATGTTCTCACCCAATTCAAATCGCGGGTGAAGCTTTTTGTTTTAAATGTTGAATTTCTAACTGATACATGCGGGACGAATGAGGACTGAGACACGTTTTTTTAATTATTTAATATTTGTACGCATCAACAATCGCACGTAGCCTGGACAGGATAAAGCTGAGAACGCATTGTGGCTTTTGAGAAAAAGCACTTAGGTTTAGTGAAGGTGGAAGAAGCAGACGATGGGGATATAATAAGACGAACTAATCCGACAGTGTTAAGTTTGCTGAGGTATAGTGCACCTGCGTGCCAGGGGAGGGGGAGAAACAGATAGTGGAGAAGCACCGGGGAGAGCTACGCGTCATTTCTAAGACACCAGCGCAACAAGCCAACACCATTCCAAGCAGCCCACTGTGTGAATGGCACACGGGTTGTCTTCACACATTGAGCTGGTGCAGGGTACACAGACGACCGCTCTGACCAGGGTCCAGCTGAAAACCATATTTCTGTGAGTATGTGTGCCGGACTGCCGTGCGCACCAAATGGAACGCTCTGCTCGTCCCTCATGCACAGACTGCTGATGAGGGGATAATCGGATTTTTTCTCTCTCTCCTCTCTCCCGCATCTGTAATGTGCAGTAATCTTGTTGTATCAGAACCCATTTGTAACTTGACAGCTGCGAATTGTCTCTACAGTTATATGTTTACTCCAGCTGCTAAATCTGCATCCCCGCATCTGTGGCTTTTAAAACGCTTCATGAAAGTCTCTTACATGTGTGGGTATCCTGTCTGGTTAGAATATTGAAAAGTCTCTTAAGAATTTCAGATAATCCGTTTTTCCACAGAGCGATATGAAGGATAACTTCATCTCCTGAGGCCACAACTTCGACACCGAGCTGACTCACAGACAACTGCACCCGGGTGAGTAATTCAGTTTCTTACAGAATTAACCATATTCTGTGCTAACACTATTCCTGCATGCACATCTGGATTCTTCACCGCTATGCTGTTGGCATCAGGCTCTGAGACTCATAAGTGAATGTAATCCAACACTACACTTGTCATATCTGCTTACTGTTTACTGATTGTGGGGTTTGGTTCAATATAATTAATTGTGTTGTGTGCAAGCAGCCGCTTCCCCCTTGTGTTTACACTCTGTTTCTGCTCCATTTTGTTCCTGACTTCTCATTCCCAGGGCAGTGGAAATGACATTTAGGAAGTCACTCATTGCTAATTGAGAATGCCACCATTTGAATAAAGAGAGAGAAAAAAAAAATCACACCTTCGCTCACTAAACCATTTCTGGCATCAAAATCTGACTCATTATGTTCAAGTGTTTACTTGTCAACCCGAGACCCCTGCGAACCAAACAGGAACACTTCTGACGATCAGATCATCATTTCATTTGGGTCAGAGTTGTTTTTCAATTTTAGAATAGCTGAAGATTGCATGTGGAATTGTGGGAAAGGGAAGTATGAAATCTCACTGGGCCTTTTCAGCAGCTGGAGTGAGGTTGTTGTTGAAATGATGATAACTAGTAAATATTAGCCTCACAGAGAATTGTGGTTTTGGACTGCTTGAGTTCCTCTAGGGGATCTGCATCCTCAAATCTATATAGGAAAGGTTTTCGGTGAGACTCGACGTTTGCAAATGATCCAATTAAGCTGAAAAAATAAAACCTTCAGCTTCAGTTGTTGTTGCAACTAGAAATCTCTGTATTCTCAAGGAAACAAGGCAGAGTGCCACTAAAAGTAATTTCCTGTGCTAGGTTATTGCTGCCTGGTGATTCAAATGAGAAATGTGAGTCAGTGAACAGTAGTTGACACCGGTAGAAACTAGCTACACCTCTTGTCTCTATAGCATTGATTTTTTTTTTTAAAAGAAAGAAAGAAAAAAAGCTTCATCCTTGTATTCCCACCAGTTGGAGAGCTTGCTTTTGCCATAGAAACATCACCCACTCAAAATTTGTGCAGGGTTGTTTGCCAAAGAAAAAATGATATTATTATATTATGCTATCGCGGAAAATGACGGCGCTGTGAAATATTAAACTCTCTCTAAATGACACGAGGTACACAATGTACTCTTGGACTCAGGATTCTCAGTGTTTTTGAAGTCAGGACTTTTTGTGGATGGTCCCATTTCACTCACGGTTGGTTCCTCCTGCCGGCTGGAGAAGTCGCTGTCCATGGTTCTGATCTTTCCACTCGGCACACAGCTGTTGAGCTGCCGCACAAAAGCTGTTGCTGCACAAATACAATCTGTCCCCAATTTATTTACGAGGCAACAAAAATATGGACAAGTTACATTTTTTACATTTGTACTGCGCTGCTAACCCCTGAAATGTAGCCTCAATGGAAACTGGTGGCGGTGGTGCTCCACTTAACTGCAGGTTAAAGTGAAGATTGCTGCTTTTTTTCTACCTGATGCTCCTGAAGCATTGACAGATCTCCTCTGCTTCAGGTGGGCAACCTATTTTCGAGACAGAAATTGGAACCAGTAGATTACACTCCCTGGTATTTCTCTTTTCTTTTTCCCTCTCTTCACACTGATTCAGATGTTAATCCTCTGGAGTGTATTGACGCTCTGCTCTTTGAATTGCTCACTCAAGCTGTAAAGATGGTCACCGCGCTGCCAAGAAAAACCACAGTGAAATGATTTTAATTTGTCCCATGACATAGTTTAAAAGGTTTAGATAAAATGGGGAGAAAAAATACGTATGCTGCATTTGTTAGCAATAAAAATAATATTGAGCTGAGAGGTAAGCTGAATTTCTCCTTCAAATAATCTTAAAATATCTCTTTATTCCAGGACGTCTGTGCTGCCTCACAACAGCTTCCTTTTCTCGTTAACTCGTTATCAGTGAAGATTTTTTCTTCTCATCTAACTGGACTGTACACGGTGAACTGAGTCAGTGTTTTCCCCTCAATATTTCCAGTGCAGAGGGTTAACGTTTTCTCTGCTGCTCGGCACACATTGGCCACATTACATGTGTGGGAGTTTGACAGAGTAGTTCAATACGAGTGACTCAACGATTAGTAGGTGCCAATACTTCTGGCTTTCCAAATTCGGACCGACCAAACTGTTAAATCCCACATCATTTGCATACAAAAGAGCATGAGAGTAAGGACTTTTGAGTTGTTGACCCTTTCCCTGTATAGTTCTAATAATAGATGAATATCTGACGTAATCGATGCAACCATCTGATTTTCTCTGCAAATTTCCTCTTTGTTCTGTCTTTCCGAGGTTTGTATAGACCTTCACGAGTGACAGCAGACTGCAAGTACCGTCACCATGCTACTGCACAAGATTATCCTGAACCACTCTTCGCCCGTCAGTCCATATATTTTCATCTCTTTCCTGCTCGTCCTGCTCCCGGGGGTAACTCACTTCTCCCAGGGCCATGAAGATGCAGGCGGCACGGCAGACAACTGCTCAACTGCGAGTAACTGCTCCGAGGGAGTGGTGCTGCCCTTGTGGAACCCACAAAACCCTGCGGTGGGCGACAAGGTTGCACGCGCCATAGTTTACTTCGCAGCTCTTATATACATGTTCCTGGGCATGTCCATCATCGCAGACCGCTTCATGTCGTCCATCGAGGTCATCACCTCTCAGGAAAAGGAGATCACCATCAAGAAGCCCAACGGCGAGATCACCAAAACGACTGTGCGCGTCTGGAATGAGACGGTGTCCAACCTGACCCTGATGGCACTGGGCTCATCAGCTCCGGAGATCCTGTTGTCCGTCATCGAAGTGATCGGCCATAACTTTGAGGCTGGCTCTCTGGGCCCCAGCACCATCGTGGGCAGTGCTGCATTCAACATGTTCATTATCATCGCTATCTGTGTCTTTGTGGTGCCAGAAAATGAAGTCCGCAAGATAAAGCACCTCCGGGTGTTTTTTGTCACTGCTGCCTGGAGCGTGTTCGCCTACATCTGGCTGTACCTCATCCTGTCTGTGTTCTCCCCCGGAGAGGTGGCCCTCTGGGAGGCCGTCCTCACCTTCCTCTTCTTCCCCCTTTGTGTGCTGCAAGCCTGGATCGCAGACAGACGCCTGCTCTTCTACAAGTACGTCCACAAGCGTTATCGCACAGATAAGACCCGCGGCATTATCATCGAGTCAGAGGGCGACGCCATGTTTACCAAAATGGACTTGGAGATGGACGGCCAGGGTGTGAACTCCCACACTCACCCTAAAGAAGCTCTGGATGGGATGCTGGAAGGGGTGGAGGAAGGCGGAGGTAGCACGGAGCAAGATCAAGAGGAAGAGGCCCGAAGGGATATGGCTCGCACTTTGAAAGACTTAAAACAGAGGCATCCGGAGAAGGACATGGAGCAGCTGATTGAGATGGCCAACTACCAAGTGCTGGTCCAGCAGCAGAAGAGTCGGGCCTTCTATCGCATCCAAGCCACACGCATGATGATCGGAGCTGGGAACATCCTGAAGAAGCACGCCGCTGATCAGGCCAGGAAGGTCGTGAGCTGTCATGAGGCGAGTGGCCAAGAGGAAGATCCCAACACCATCTACATGCAGTTTGACCCCTTTCACTACCAGTGCTTTGAGAATTGTGGCTCACTAAAGGTGTCAGTGAGCCGCCATGGAGGAGAAAGTGGCTGCACTGTGAAGGTAAGGGGGGAAATGGGAACGCTCAAGGTCAATTTAAAAATCCACTTCCTTCAGGCAGAAAATATTAATAATTCACCATGTTATTTTAACAACAGTTACTGAATATTTAACAAGTGTCTGTTCCTGTGCCATGCAGGTGGACTACCGTACAGAGGATGGGACAGCCAACGCAGGCTCAGATTATGAGTTTGCCGAGGGCACTTTGGTCTTCAAGCCCGGTGAAACAACCAAAGAATTCACTGTTGGTGTTATCGACGACGACATTTTCGAAGAGGACGAGCACTTCTACGTGCGCCTCAGTAACCCACGTATCGTGCACCGCGCCGAGGTCTCTGTCCTGGAGCCGAGTTCCATCTCATCCAGCAACAGCGCCTCCCACGCTCCTCCAAAGGCAGCCCTGGGCAGCGCTCACACTGCCACGGTAACCATCTACGATGACGACCACGCCGGCATCTTTACGTTTGAGAGCAGCTCCTCAAGGGTCAGCGAGAGCGTCGGCAACATGCAGGTGAAGGTTCACCGGACATCCGGCGCCAGAGGGAAGGTGGCGGTGCCTTACCACACAGCCGAGGGCACTGCCAAGTCCGGGGAGGACTACGAGGAGGTGTCTGGGAAGCTGGAGTTTCAGAACGACGAGACCATGTGAGCAGCAATTCTTCTTTTTTTTAAGTTGATGTGATGTCTTGTTGTTGCTTCTAATAACTTGAATAAACATCCCAGCCCACACCTTGGTGTGTTAAACAGTCCTGCTGGATCACCGTCGGCTGCTTGTCTGCTCACCCCTACAGGATATAAAGACTATTTTTATGAGTCATAGATACGTTCACTCTGACAAGTTAAGATCTTTTACAGGGATGATGTGGGAGGATAAGATAATTGTGAGGCAGATAATGAAACAGTGAGGCTGATGTTAGAGAGGAGGAACAAGGATACGCAGTTTTCTATGAATGCATGCAGAATTAAGAGGCAGAGCTGCCCTGTTTCTGTGGAGGTTATATGGGAATTTGTTGTGTTGCAGAGCATTGAGACGTCCACTGCAGAAACACAAAGAAGTGTGTGTGTGTGTGAGCCACAGCGCAGAGAGAAGAAAATCAGACTGGTGACTGCGATATGAGGAGTGAGCAGATACTAAGACGGGTACATGTGATGAAGCCTGTGTGATCATTTGAACCAAAGGATTCACGGATGCAGCAGCAGAGTGGCGGATGAAAAGAGGAAGGGTGAAAGTGTGATGTTTTTCAGGCTTTTCTACCCACCGTCGTGTAGAAAGGTCGGCAGAAAGATGAGAGACACTTGTTGTTGTGTATTTGTTTGTTTTTTAACGATGAGATGAGCCAGAACCTGGCAATTATCCACAGCTTCTTTATTATTTAACGAAAAGGAAAGGCAACTAAACTGCATCAAGCATTTCACAAAATGATTTACAGCACACACACCGCGGGAGGAAACAAGAGGGATAAAATGTGTCAGAGGAATCCGTCTGTGTGAAGAGGATTTCAGGGCTCGTGTGTAGGTGTATTGTGTAGGTTGGACGAGTGGGAGGAGAGGCAGGTGAATACTCGGTGTCAGAGAGAATGCAGATCTTCCAATTTGTCTTTTTTGTCTCGCAGTTTGTCAGTTCGCTCGTCGCACATTTATCCGTGTTTTGTGCTTGGTGTTTTTGCACGTTTGCTTGTGTGTACGTGTGCGTAAGCCCACATCAAACAAAGCGTGGCTCCAAAGGGATACTAACAAAAGAGCTTCTTGAGCTTTCAGAGCAATTAAAGCGCGTGAAGAGGGGTTAAACGAGTCCCAAAAGTTCCTGAGGCACCGCAAAGAGCTGCGGAAGGTGCAGTTAATGAGACAATGGTGTCGAGCACTGCGAGATGAGAGGAGGACAGCTTGTATCTGCGCTCAAATGAAGACTGAGTGTTACATAAAATTCTCACCTACTGAGGCGAGACTAGACAAGTTAAACAGACTGTAGCAAGCTGACAGTGACACAAGCATCTGCACACTCTATATTATCTGGACTCTGGTTTTTCCGCAACAGTTGCTCTGGAGCAGGTTGGGGAGGATGGACGGAGATGCAGAGAAGGATCCAGCAGAGCAGGACAGTTTCTCAAACCAGTGAAAAAGAGCCAAAGCTGTGCTCAGCTGCTCCTGTGTGAGGATTTAATGGGTCTCGGATAATGGGTGGAAACTTCAGACATGAGTCAGAATTGCCAGGTCCAGCTGGGTCAAGACACAGCAGCTCGTTCTATCCAGCCGAAGAAGCTAAACCTGCTATCAGAGGGTGAGAGAGAGATGTTGTTGTTCATCTCTATTTGCAAAAAAAAAAGGTGTTAATAAAGGCATCAAGACAGAGATTGGGAGAATTTCAAGATGCTCAATTCTTTCACAAGATTATATTTTGTTGCTGCTTTATGCTGCTCAGATGCTCGAGTCCGACTGAATTTTTCATGAGGCTGTTTAATTTGGAGCCCTCAGTCTGCCCAGTTAAAGATGCAGGTGAAGCCCCACCACTGTGTGTCTGTGCATCATCATCTCAAGGCATTTCAGCTCTTGCAAGCATTAGGCTGTTTGTGTGTTTGTGTCTACGCTAAAGAGCTTCATACACATGCTGTGCATTGAAATGCATATCCGTGCTGCTGACTGCTCAGCAGGCTGCCAAATTTCCTCCTTCAAACGGAGCTGGCTTTTCTTGCCCAAGTGTTTCCCCCGAGCGCTCAGGACAAAGAGCTGACACTCAGCAGCAGGCCCCCAGGCAGCTCTATGTCTTTTCTGTGTGTGTTTGTTACAGCCTCTCAGGCTTTCTGTTTCCTTGAGTCTGTGTGTGTGCATCAGCCGACCCGGGTCGATGTTTCACCATGCAGAGGAGCGAAGAACGGTGGAAGCCAAGTTTTTAAGCCGTTGACACGAAGCCAAAAAGAAGGGTTTAAAATGTGGGTGTGCAGTTAAATAATAATTTACTTTCTAAATTCTGCAGGAAATAGATTAACATGTGCACACAGAAACCCCAAATAAACAGGCGGCTGACATGGAGAAGCATTTTACATTATGTGTTCATGGATTAGAGGAAGATCTGCACAGACTCTTTGATGTTTAAGTGTAGTTTCCTCTATGTGTTTTTGTCAGCGCCTCAAGATGTGTGGCACCGTACACTAGTTGAGGCTGAAGTGGATAACTGGGGCAGTTACATAAGCTACGATGAAAGCGATGTGAGGAAAACTCCTCGGGAAAGTGAAATCAATACCCTGATATCATTTATTTCTCATGCCTAATGTGGTCAGGATCAATATCATCCTGAACTTCCTGACAAACATGGATGAAAGACGGGTAACGTCAACACATTCGGAGCTGGTTAAAACCTCTTTCAAATCATGTTCTTCTTTCTGTGAATTCATTCACTCGTTCGCAACATTGTAACGGCGCTGATGTGAAGGTTTCTTTTTTCAACCATAAGAAATGTAATTAGGCTTCACTTTTTAGATTCGCTCCACAAAGCTCGAAAAGATGGCCGCGCTCGTTTGGGCTACACTGAAGCTAGTGCTGGATATGCCTTGTAAACAGAGATACGCTCCAACATTTAAAGGTCCTATTATGTACAAAAAAACGTACAGAAATATGTGTCCTTTAGAAATTTCTAAAAAGTAAGTCAGATCTTTCGCCCCATTTGACATCCTGAGTGGCTCGAGGTCGAGTGACACTCCCTGAGCTCAGTGTTTGTTTCACCCACTGAATACTATTAAATTGACCTCGCAGCCACCTTGTTTAATTCCCTCAATGTGACTTGTCGAAGGTTGTTGGCTGCAATAACGAAGTTCCCACTAAATCTGAGGATAAACAAGTGCTAATGAAAACAAGCTTTCACAAAATGTTGAAGAGACATTCATGGTTCCCAATTCTAAATATTTAAATAAACTAAGCACAGCCTCACAGAGTCGTGTTGTATGTCGAGTTTCTTCTAATCTCACTCTTCTCTTCCTGTACTCAGCTGTTGTCATAAAAAGGTACCACCCAGCTTTGTAAGTTGTCAGAGGTAGGGTCATATATCACCATGTCGAAATCCCTGTTTCCATATAAATATCCTGTATAATAATCTAATATCAAATTAGAGAGGAGACAGAACAATGTTTTTTATTTTATCTGCAGCAGATATGAGGAACATATATCTAAATTTTCATTGAACAGCAGTGGAGCTGGTCGAGAGTCAGTATGTTGCTCAAGGACACTTCAGCATCGCAGAGAGGTGCTGACACACTAGTTTTAACTTTTAACGCACTTTTTTAACTGAATGGCATTGCCCCCTCTTCAGACGTGAGCGTTTTTACATACTGTCATGCATACTGAATATGATTTCAGTCATTTTCCCTGCTGGCTTCATTCGTGTCAGGCTCTCAGGAGAGCTGGAGCCTGTCCCGGCAGGCAGAGGGTAGAAGGCACAGACTCTTTCCTCGGGTGAACATACAGAGTCATAACATCACTCACACTCTGCCTGTAGGCAGTTTGGAGTCTCCAGTCCTCATGACTTACTGTACAGGTCTTTAGACTGTGGGAGGAAACTGGAGCATCTTCACCACATTAACGCAGGATGTGGGGGAGAGGGAAACTCCAGAGCTTCTCAAAGAATCATAGTGGTACGGTCCCTCTCTCCAGAGATGACCGTCTGAGTCACACCACACCAGACCCTGCTCTTTTTTGCAGGTTAATCCAAGTTAATCAATCTGATTATTTTACAGATAAGGCATGCACATATTCAATAATCCAAGAAAACGTGTGATGTCATCTTTAGTTTTATTAGCACCAGTAAAATAGAGCCATTCAGACTTTCTGCAGTGTATTTCACACCAGCAGCAGAGATAATAGCTTTTTTCATACGCTGGCTAGATGATAAGTCAGCGCACTGACAGTTAGGAAAACAGCATCTTTTCATCAACTTGACACAAAAGAATGCAGAAACGGCAATGGAAATGTTTTCTAGCTGAAGTTGGGTTCAGCTGCTCTAAAGTCACAAAGTATTGAACACAAAGCTTGTCCCAGTCGCGTTCATTATTTCCTTGTGTCCCCCGGAGAAACTCCCTCTGTTGTTTGTGCTTCTTCAGCACCTTTACGTATTCAGTTGTGTCCTGTTTATCGGCAGCTTAGGTTTTGTCAATTGATGAAGATTTCTTCTTACTTTGCTTTAGCTACAATGTGTTTTCTTAAGTCGTAGAGCACTGAGATCTCAGGGCCACAACACAGATTAGTTTTGGGAGCTCAGACAATAAAATTGAGCGTGTGTGTGTGTGTGTGTGTGTGTGTGTGTGTGTGTTTGTGTGTGTGTGTGTTTGTGTGTGTGAGTGTGCGTCAGACACGATAGCAGGATATGTTACCCACAATGGCTTCTCAGGACTGGAGAGATGGCTGATACACAGTCTTATGTGTAATGTAATATGAGTTCAACTGTGGCTATTGTACTAAAGTGCTTATTGGTCTGGGAGCAGTCAGGGAACAGAGCAGGGTGGTGATATAGACATGGGCCTGATTCTAATAGCGACGTCTAACTCACTAGTGGGGATTGAGAAACTTGGACGATAACCATTGTCAACAAATTGAAGTCAGTGGTCCGGTAGGGATAATGTTCTCAGGAAGATTTCTCTAGCTGTTATGCCTAACCTGAGATACATAGGCTACCTGCACACTCTAGTTTTATATTTACTGTAGAGAAATGAAAGTGATATTGATCTAGTTGTCTAACTCAACAAAATGAGGCTCATGGGAGTCAGGTAGACGATTCAACTGTGATACTGCTGATCGGTCTATTTGCTGATTTGTACTTTATAGGTAATTTTCATGTATATATACTATAGATTCATAAATTTCTAAATCTAACCTGAAATGTGTATTGCCATCTGCATTTGTTAGTATTTGTTTCTCAGGGTAGCTGATCAAAGATATATGTTTTTGTGTGTTTTTCAACTTTTTCATTAATTCTTCAGAGAGTAATGTGAGGATCTCTATGAATTTGGCATATTTAGTAGACTGATATTTATGAGTGTGTGAAAGTTGGTGTGGCTCCAAATAAAAATGTGGATGTTGGGAATATAAATGTGGATTCCTAAGGGAACTGTTTCACTTGGAGGAGGTGTGTGCTCTTACTGAGGGTCAATCTGGTTGAATCTATATTGCTCTGGTATCTTCATACTGCCGTTACATGAAGGAAGAAGCTCCATGAGACTCGATGGCTTTCATTTGTTATATTTATACTTTGGACTATTTCATTGAACCTGGTGTTTTTACAGTTTTCCTATGGGCTGCTCATTTGATGGATTTGAACTCATTCAAGACTTGGAAAAGCTTTAATTTCAAAAGGAAAAAATAAAAATAAATGATAAATTCATGTAATAATTCTGAATGTATATTTAAAAGTCTATGGTTCATTTTGAAACGTTCCTCACTTGAGTTATTATGATCCACTTCCTGTCTGAAATGAGAGCAAATTAGCGTAAGACTCTGGCAGAGATTCTGAGTTAAATTGCCAACTAATCAGCCTAATGCAGGAAGTGATCCGTTCCTCTGCTGCTTGTTGAATTTCTCATTTGGATTTCAGGCTGAGGTCACTGAAATGTAAATGTTTGTCTGAACCCTGCCAGTTGTTATATTATAGTTTCTCTTCATTTTGATCCACTGCAGCAGGACAAACTCTTCCTGCCCCAAGTGTGATGTAATATCAAAATGGCTGCCGCATGAATATAGCAGCTGAACAGTCATATTATATTTTAAGGCCTCTCCATGGTGCTTCAAAGTAGACTCATCCGTGAGTGTACATAAAGCACTTGAAACGGCCACTTGTTTAGAAGATGGGGTCTTTTGTATCCACTGTGAGGACTCGGGGCGATATGCTCCCACTGGCATGACTCTCCCTGACATTAGGCAGCCAATGACGTATTGTTCGTGTTTAAAATTAAATCCTTCTGTACTGCGAGCAAACTCTCTTTCCTGCATGTTGTCGAATCCTGAGTGTATGTGTGTAGACGGAAATAGACAGCCGCCCACATATCATTAGGGAGATGGAGGGAGAGGGAGAAAAAGACTCGGTGTGACAGTGTGGGAGAATGAAACGGGCTGAAGAGAATATATCGGTCACAGACTGACACCACAGACTCACGCGGTCAGGTCGGGTGTAAGCTTTAACTCGCATGAATCCGTTACAATTTCAATACAATTTCCCATTACTTGAAATTTGAAGTGTGTGAGAGGGTTCCGGGCTTTTTTCTGTATTATTAATTTTATGATTAATGGAATTAATGTTGTAAAAAGGAGTTCGCCCTCTTGCGGACTGCTGTTGAAAAACACTTTTATTTATTTATACGGTACACAATGTTCTACCCTACAGGATATTTGTTCAAATCTTCATCTTCTTATCTAACAGCTCTGATTCATGATTCATTGTGTGGGCAGTCTACCTCTCGGCTACACCGCTGTTATTCGAACGTAGCATTAGTAACTGCTTCCACCGGTTGCTAGGGATCTATTTCTGATTGGATAACAAAACCCTACTGCAGGTTAACTCATAATGACAGCTGCTGTTATTTCCAATACAAACCTCATTAATGAATGTCTCCTTTCGCTCCAATCCTTTTCCTGTTCCTTGACCCTTCTCGCTCACAGGAAGATGCTGAACGTGAAGATCATCGATGATGAGGAGTACGAGAAGAACAAGACCTTCACCATTGTGCTGGAGGAACCCATCCTGCTGGATGTGGGACAGAGACACGGTGAGATGAGGACAAGGCTGCACCGCCAAAGCAGCAGTGATTCTTTCTCATTTAAGTATTAAAAATACATTTTAGTCAGCATCCACTCTCCTCTATGTTTTATTGAAGTTCTTGGGCTTGTGCAGTTTATATCAAGTGATACACATTTGATGGCTAAGTAGTGATCTTTGTAGAGTGTGTGATCGGTACATTTCATGGTCAAACTTTACGTTGGAGGACTCAATGTTCGATTATTGACTTAAGGTCAGTTTGAGGACTAAAAGGGAGAGTTATATATCATTTGTTTGTTTTTATTGCCTACAGCTGCACATTAAGCTAAGGTTGGTAATCCTGGAAAAGCTAACCCATACATCCCAACCCTCCTTCAGCCCTCTTGTCAAATGCACGCCCCCAAAACACATGAACATGCACTGACAACAGCTAGAAGCCGACCTTTGTGTGACTCCTTTGCTAACCTCTGACTATCATCTCACATCAGTGGTGTATTCAGAATCTACAGAAAGACCCTTAATTATAATCGTTAACATTGTTATATGGAGATGCTGGGTCCTTTGACATGTGTGCCCTAGATAAATCCTTCCTCTGGGAGACAGTGAAGGCTAAATATATTCTTAAAACCAAAATGAAATAGATAGACATTTTTTGGGGAAAAACTGCTAAGAATGAATCAGGTAACTGATTTCAGGACCAGACACAGGTGCAGACGCCACCAAGGAAAGATCCAATAAATGGTCTTTAGCGTGAATAGGTAGAGGTATCCTAAAGTAACATGAGGAAGGCCCGCTCAAAATAAACGTAATTAACTCATGAGGAAGAAACACCGGAAAACCCTGCAGCCCTGAACGAGGAAGTGACTGGACGAACTGTCACCGAACTAAGAAAACACAGAGACTAAATACACAAAGTTAACAACACACAGGAGAAGCTAATGAAGGCTGGGCAAGTCATCAATAAAGGAGGAAAACTAGTCAAAGACAAGAAGTAAAGTAAGAGAGACACTCAAAGAGATAAGCTTCAAAATAAAACAGGGGATAATGAGATTACATTGCAAAGATAGAAATCCATGAACCAAACACAAGGAAAAAAACTAAAATATCCACAATGAAATAATCAAAAGTCCCAACAAATCAACAGGCTCCAGACAGGAGAATCAAGACAACAGAAGAGATTCAGACCCACAGATCGGACAGTATCTTGTTAACAAATCTCTCATGTAGGAGCCACTGATAGTTTCCACATCTGTTCCTCTTCTGCAGGTGACACCAACGATAACAAGACAGCACTGGGACCTGAGGATATATCAAAGATGGGCTGCCCCTGTTTGGGAGAGCACACCAAGCTGGAGGTTGTCATCGAGGAGTCGTATGAATTTAAGGTAAGCGTAACACGCAGCATCAAACACTGAGTTTACACAAGCTCACGAGACCTGTTCTCTTCCTGCTCAGCTGTTCTCAACAACTTGACATTAACCATGCATCTTATTTATTTATTAGCAGAGGGTTCAGGTCCATGCTGGCCTCCAACGTTGCTTTCACCTCAATAAATTTGTTCTGCATTGATAGTGACAAAATAAAGCACTGACATTTTTCAGTAACTACCCCAGAATCTTTTTTTTTTATATTATGACTTCTGCAGATGAATATTTAATCAGACCAGGGACGGGTGATGAATTATTAGTTATGTGCTTGGAACTAATGGCTCCAGCAGAGTCGGTCTCTCGTCGTTTCATCCAGCTATAGGTTGCGCTAACTGTTTTATTTAACTGTGATGCTTTTAAAGGGATAATCCATCAGTTTAGTCTCACGCTGCCATAAAGTTTGTTGAGTTGTCACAAGATCAAATAAAATAAATTTTATTTAAGCTCAAACCCGAAGCATTTTGAAAAGCGACTTCACAATCATCAAGTTTCATTTTTCAGATCGCTGGAGGCACTTCTCCAAAAAGCGTGTGCAGCGATTCTCCTGATGAGTAAACTGATCTTCATGTGTGTAACTCAGCGCTCCAGTATCATGAGTGGCTCTATTTTCTGCTCTGGTGACAAGCTGTTTTACGCCACTAAATGTCTTTGTCCTGAGAGACAGTGGGGTTTTGTTTTGGTGACTCGCCGTAAACCACAGAGAAATAGACACAGTTAATTTGTCCTCATTTCACCACGTCTGTGTTTCTTGTGTCATAATACGACTGTGTTGAGATGTGCTGTTAATCTCTTTCTCCTTGTTGTGTTATTTTGTTTCCTTTGTGTTCGGGGTCGCCTGCAGAGCACAGTGGACAAGCTCATCAAGAAGACCAACCTGGCTCTGGTGGTGGGGAGCAGCAGCTGGAGGGAGCAGTTTGTTAGTGCCGTCACTGTCAGCGCAGGTGAGTCGTGGCAGTGTCCTGAAATGTCTCATGTGTTCACTGAGGTGGGGGGGGGGGGGGGGGGGCTGCAGCTCTGGTGCTGGCCCACCTGCTGCCCCACACACCAGCCTCTGAGTGTGTGTTTAAAGTATTACTCATATTATGGGGTCCTAATTCTGTTTTAACAGTCACAGTTTGGGGACTTCATGTCCTTATGGGGACAAACAAAAAGTTTAAGGTTAAGGTTAAGGTCAGTCACTTATTGCTCATGGGTCAGGTTAGGGATAAGGTAAGGCTTTCTACAATTTATAAAAGTCAATGCAAAGATAGCTGCGCAAATCTGTGTGTGTGTGTGTGTGTGTATATGTGTATGTGTGTGTGTGTGTGTGTGTGTG
Source organism: Pleuronectes platessa (assembly GCF_947347685.1). NCBI lineage: Eukaryota > Metazoa > Chordata > Actinopteri > Pleuronectiformes > Pleuronectidae > Pleuronectes > Pleuronectes platessa. The sequence continues at coordinate 17,391,801 of NC_070640.1, read as the reverse complement.
TGTGTGTGAGTGTGTGTATTTCAGGTTACTAGTCATATTGTGTGGACCTCGATCTACCTGAATAGTCACATTATGGGGACCTCATGTCCTTATGGGACAAAAAATAAGTCCTCATAATGTAAATAATTACATTTTAAGATTAAGTTTAGGTTAAGCGGGTGTGTGCCCGTGTTTGTTCTTTTTAAATGAAGTGCTCCAGTTTGATATTGGATGACGTTTGAAGCCTAATTCAGACACATTATTATTTTAGCGTAATTAATTGAAGAGCTGGCAAAAACAAAGCGCGTTTTAATACATTTGTGTTTATTTGCTGCCTCATTTAATCCTGACAGTTCATTAAAAATGCATTTGAACACCTCATGTGACTCGTCATAAACACCGAACCGGCCGGCTCTGCCTGAAAAATTAACGGCCCTCAGGAATTTATGTCAGTGAACGTGGTGTGGTGAAACATTTTTATTTTGTCCCTATTTGAAAGCCTGTCATTTGGCTTTGTGAACCTTTTAGATCTGCACTGGCACACAAAGCATTTAGAGCTAAAAGCTGTTTTAGACACGAGAGATATTCCATTTTGTTAATAGGCTCTTTTTTCCCTCTCTGGTTGAGGTCACTCTGATTTGTATATATAAATAGAAAAGTCGACTTCCTGCCTGTTTGAATGCCTCAATCACTGAGTCACAGCTATGTTTAGCTTTAGATTGAATGTAATGATTTGAAAAGGTTAGCCCCCACACATTCATCAAACAACATGTATATTCATGGGTGGATTTTGCACTAGATATGTTATTCTTGGTTTAAATAATGCATGGAGCTACACGTATTTACCATTCCACAGATTTTCATATGATTTAATTTGATGAGTGCAGTGTTCGTTGTAAACCTGCCTGTTTGGAACAGACTATTTTCTTGTTCTGTGTTATTGCTCCGGAGCGACTTCAAAATGATTCCCTGTCATTAGTGAGTCCTCCTCAAACAGTTCTACAATATATTGTCACTTTTTTATTGTTTGCCTGCCTCCCGTTTGAGCAGAGCTTTTTATAAACAGTCTGTAGTGCATATTGAAATTAGAAAACTTTGTGTTCATCCTACCTGTTTTATCTGCGGTGAAGATGTTATAGTCAGTGTTTCACGTGTATTGCTTGTTTATAAGTTTGAATGATTTACTGACCTGCTGTTTTCATATTTTCCATGTCGGCTATTTCAGAGTTCCGTTAAACGTTGACACAGACCCATGTTCAAGATTTGCAGGAATAAAACAAACATGCCTTTACTTTGAAGACAATGTTGCTGCCGGGATTGAGATCCGCACCAGTGAATGTCCAATAAGTTGAAATAGGTTGACCCAGTTCCCAACACAGACACTCCTACAGAGCGCTGTTTATTCCATTTGTATCAATAGTGAAAAATGTGTGGTCTGATTTGTATACTGCAAGAAATAGTCTTCAGATCACGTGAAAAAGCAGAAGCAGCAGTTTGATGCCAGTGTTTTCCAGGGTATGCATCTCTTCTTTGTCTCTGCAAGGTAATGACGATGAGGAGGAGAGCGGAGAGGAGCACTTGCCGTCTTGCTTCGATTACATTATGCACTTCCTGACAGTGTTCTGGAAAGTCCTCTTCGCTTTCGTCCCGCCCACTGAGTACTGGAACGGCTGGGCCTGCTTCTTCGTGTCCATCTCCCTCATCGGCGCCCTGACGGCTGTGACCGGGGACCTGGCCTCCCATTTCGGCTGCACCGTCGGCCTCAAGGACTCGGTCACCGCCGTGGTGTTTGTGGCCCTCGGCACCTCTGTTCCAGGTGGGGCGTGTGTGTTGTCTGTCAGCTCTAACACCCAACTTGTTCTACAGGTTTCCTCTGGGGCTTTCCGACGCAGGCAACCAGCTGCTTGGGTAGGCTTGTGTGACCCTCCTGTCAGAGGAATTCTCTCTAGAGCTTTTTGAGCGTTAACCAGCTGGAAACAAAGAAAAACATTGTTTCACTTGTTAGTCTCTCCATCCTGCTTAGCTGTATTCCCACTTCACTGTGTCCTAAACACAATGAGAGTATGAAAATTAGGCTTTGACAGGTTTTAGCTCAGTGAGCCCCACACAGTCTCCTTCAAGCTGGCAGACTCGTTGTGCTGGGAATTGTTCGAAATAAACAGCCTGAGAAGGTAATGATCACAACAGTTGATTAACCTCAGGACATTGTTGTTTTGAATTTTACATAAATTTACAAGCTCCATCCACAGATGATGAGAGTTTCTTGCTTGAATTCCGATTGCTGTGGTGTTGGTCTGAAAGGATGTTGTCTGGGAGATGGTCATGATTAACATTGTCCAGAGTTCTTTCCCAGGCAAAGAAATTCTGCCTGGGACATTTGTGTTGTCACATACAGCCGCTCCAGTGAATGTCAGGAGTTTAGTGTATGTCTGAAAACAGCTTGAGATATCAGACTCTGTACTTAGGCTCTGTTTTCACTGCTTGTTAGTTAGCTTTTTGTAGTAGGATGTGGTAAGGGTCAAGAAAGAACTGAATGAATAAAGGCCATCAGTTTTCCTTTGGTACCGTTTTTATCCAAAAAAACCCCACAAAATTCCCCCTGAAATGATGTATACACTACAGGTGAAAAAAAAGTTATTATTTACTACAAATACATATTTAAAGATGGTTTCTTGTTATAAAGTTCTACCTGCTTTTGATCGCCAATTTATCCGAAACACTTTGTGCCCCAGATTGATATTTTAAAGTTTAATGTTGCAGAAAACTAAATGATGTAATTTTAGTTTGATTTGAAGTCTCTGATTTAGGTGGACTTTACACATGATGCCTTCAGAGTTTGTGCACAGTATTTATCTCCACATTAAAATCCAGCGATTAGCACAGATTCACTTGTTTCATTTTTCTATTTCTTTGACAGATACATTTGCAAGTAAAGTGGCCGCCATCCAAGACCAATACGCCGACGCCTCTATCGGTAACGTGACCGGCAGCAATGCGGTGAACGTGTTCCTGGGCATTGGCGTGGCGTGGACCATCGCGGCGGTTTACTGGCGGTCCAAAGGCAAGGTGTTCAAGGTGAACCCAGGCTCCCTGGCTTTCTCCGTCACCCTCTTCACCGCCATGGCGGTGTTTGGTGTGATGGTGCTTCTCTACCGCCGGCGTCCCGGCGTGGCGGGGGCAGAGCTCGGGGGCCCACGGACAGTCAAGCTCCTCACCTTCTTCCTCTTCGTCTCCATGTGGTTAATCTACATCCTGTTGTCCTCGCTGGAGGCGTACTGCCACGTGCCGGGCTTCTAAGACACAGGGAAAACGCACACACACGACTCTTCTCCTTGTTTTTACAGTCTACTGAACGTGTTTTCTCTGTCTCTTTTTTGCCTATTTTCACAAAAGTTTATAGCTATTTGTATCATTAGTTATTACTGATTCTGCACAATCTCTGACTGACTTTGAATCTTTGGACTTTCCACGATGCTGTGAAGGCTAGCCACTTAAACTTCACTTCCTCTCAACTTTCCTCTTTTGAAAGTATACGTTCCAAATGACATTCATCTGATCATTAATCAGCATAAATCACATCCAACCTTCACTTCACATTTCAAACTTTAGGCATCGTGTCCTCTCTCTGAAAACAATTATTCGAGTTTTTAAGTGTTAGGAAAGCACAAGATTGAATCAGGACTGGAACGATGTAGATTTAAAGATGGTGCATGGGATGACATTATATACTTGACATTCACATAAGAGGAAAGACATTACTGAGACAGAGATGATCTCTTCAACATTCTAAAACATAGCTGTGTGTGTTGATATTTACTACTCAATCTATACATTAATTATTCACTGTATATCATGTAAAAGATGAACATTGTGCGTGGGAGTTTTGTAAAAGAGTACGTGTGTTTACTTTTGCACGTTATCAGAGTTTTCTTGGTAATCAATCTCTAAAGTACTGTACGTGATATTTTGACATGGCAGTTGATGTGTTGGTGTATTCCTGTACATGTGAACCGCAGCTGTATCATGAACTTCTCACTGCCTGGCGCCTTTTCTCATGAAGCTTCTCTCGGTCAGTATCATGTTTGACATAGCCAGAGTTTACAAATGCCTTTTTTCAATTCAATGGGGAGCAGAGTGCCTGCTTTAAATTGTATTATAAAATATAAGTTCTGTGAGCACATATATAATTAATTTGCGCGTGTGTGTGTGAGCTCCTCTGCTCTCCAGCACAAACTGTCATAAAGGCATGGCACTATCTCCTCACCGACTTCACAGATGGTGGGAGCGCAGTCTTGAGTGCGAACGCGGAACGCCAGTTTCCTTATCTGTCATGCTGACACTGTGAACATTTTTCAACAGCATCACTTTTAGTAAAAAGCACAGCGGAGAGAGCAAAGGACCACTTTCCATATGACTGCAGACGGAGCGACTGCCCCTATCGCCAAACACACGTCCATCATTCGAAATGAAAAATGTTCTAAAAGAGATGACGCTTACAGTGTTTCCCTGAAAGTGTCTCCTTGTGTCCTTTGTTTCGTTTTTTTATTTAACCTAGAATCTGTAGAGCCATATTTATTGTAACAGTATTACAGTAGAGGTATTTATATGATCAGTTTGAATTTTATCGATATGCACGTTTAATGTATAAAAAAGTGGTAATAAATGTTGCTGATTTATGATCCTCTAAGATGCCTTGTCTTGCTTTCACGTGACAATAGAGAAGGAAACGTAAATTAAGATTTATAAAGAGCTTTTCTTGCCTTGATGAACACTCAAAGCTCTTTACAGCACAGTTTTGCCATTCACCCATTTAACACACACATTCATATGTGCAGCACTTTGTCACACATCCCTTACACTCTGCTGCGTTGGAGGCCATTTGGGGTTCAGAGACTGGTTTGGAATTGCTGACATTCGGGTTAGTGGACAACCGCCTCCACTCCTCTGCCACAGCAGGTACCCTCACATTACACTGTTTCATTAAGGGGCTAATTCATGAGAGTGTCTACACAAGTGCCACAGCACATGATTAAAAACTTTAATGACACTCAGCAGGATACCGAGCTCCGCCGAGGCCCAACAGTCGCCTTCTGAAACCACATTTAATTTACTGGATCTGGAATTTTATGTGAATGTGCACTAAATTGCAGACACTCACAAATATCAGTTCCTTAAACATGGCTGTTTTTATTTTTCAATGAAGATCCAAGAATTAATCTCTGAGTAATCAAAACGCTGTATTTTACAGTTTTAAAGAATGTGTATAAAAGATTCCTGGATCTGCCGCCTGACTCAGATCTGCGGATCCCTGCAGTACCACATCCCTCCACCAACTTTCACTAAAATACATCCAGCAGTTTTTGCATAATCCTGCTAAGCAATGAAAAGACAAACTAACGCAGATGAAAACATCACCTCCTAATGGGCGGCTGTGGCTGAGGGGTAGAGTGGTCGTCCTCCAACCTGAAGGTCGGCAGTTCGATCCCCAGTGTGACCCATCTGCATGCTGAAGTGTCCTTGGGCAAGATGCTGAATCCCGAATGGCCCCCCATAGAATAAGAGTGCAAATAGATGCACTGTATGTGTGAATGTGTGTGTGAATGGGTGAATTTAAAACTGTACTGTAAAGCGCTTTGAGTGGTCCTCAAGACTAGAAAAGCACTATATATATACAAAACCATTTACTATTTACCATAATAACAACTCTACAAACTACAGCACTCTTAACAGTGATAGAACTACACAGAGTAAAAGTATAAACAATAATAACGCATCCACGGACATATAGGAATAGCACGGAAGTAATTTGATCTAAATGTAAACTGGTAGCTTAATTCAACAGAGATTTCACAAATATCAGGGTTATTTCATGATTAAAACATTATTAACAATGTTTTAATTCGTCAGTAGAATTGCAATGTTGTTGTTGACTGAGGTTTGGGTTTCATCATGTTTCTTTTTGTTTGGCCTGATGCTCAGCAGCACTAGAGAATGTATAGAGACAAAAAAGTGTTGCTGCCTTTTTTATTGAAAACCTAAAGATGAACTGAATCCACGTGTTGGCAGGGAAATTAACGTTCACTCTGCCAAAGGGTTGATATTTATTTTGTTCTTGCAGGCACACAGTCTATTTTTTGGGTCTCTGGGATTAGTTTTTTGTCTCCTCGCCTAAGAATGAGACTTTTCATCTCATGGCTTCTTTGAGAGAGGTGTTCCACACACTGGCAACTCTCCGGCATGGTTTCAATTAAAAGTCCCTACTGCTTTGAAATGTCTGTTGACTCAAGACGGTTTTAAGTTTTAAATATAGAGGCTGGGAGCAGTTGAAGCTGCAAATAGAGTAGAGTATTGCTCTTTTGCATCAGGGCTATAAGCTTGGTTGGGGTAACTTTGTTGAGAGAGCCTGCATGGTGCAGAAAAGTGGAGGGTTAGGGTTTAAAGAATTTAAAGAATAACTTTTCAATATTACTTTCTTTTGACACTAAATAACTGAACTAAAAAGGCTAAATATATCAAATGTTTAATAATCTAACAGCATTTAATAATTACTGTCTATTTTAAATTATAGTTCTTATTTACAAACTGTTTCTCTATGCTGTAAGGAGTGAGAATATAGCCATGGACTTGATATGCATATACACCTTCTGGATGGCTACGGTACTTGCTGCCTAAAGAGAAAGATGAGATTTGCTGCAGCGCTCTGTGGAGGAATTAGCAGGTGAAGAGAACGGCTGATAAAAAACTTGTATAAGAAAATATGTAATATTTTATTGATTTATTTGTTCTCATTATGTCCTTTGTTCTTTCAGCGTTAGCTATGGAGCAGCAGCCTGTGACACTTTTACAAAACAGATGTATTTGACAGGTTTCGGTTCTTCAATGTTTAATGCTGCACTAATAAACATTTATGTTATGCATCAAAGGACTCTGATCAAAGTGAATGTTGTTGCTTATAGTGGGGACACAACTGGAAGTTATCACATAACTGCAGATCTTCTCAGCACTACAAAGCTTTTAAACGACCTTTAGCTTTATTGTTTCACCACGCTCGTCCCTGCTTCTCTTTCGAGCAGGTGTAGGCTGCTGGTGTCAGTGAATAACTTTCAATTAACCCACTGAGCAGAAACTGTCCATGCAGCACCTGACGGATAATATTAGCAAACCCCTGGTGGAATAAAGCGAGGCCTGATATTTGAGTTTGATTTTGACTTTTCTGGTGGTTATAAGAGGGTGTTTATTGAATTGATATTCACCAGGTGGTCAGATTTACAGCTCAACATGAAGCTAATATTGCCTCATGTTGGCTGGATGAGAAGATAAGCAGCTGTTTTCTACCATGTTCACCAGAACAAGGAGATGATGTCAGAGTTACAGTTTGTTGCATTGCCTCCAAGTGGCCAAGAAGAAAAAATGTTAACCCAGGTTTAACCATAACCAACTAACACTACTTGAGTAAATGGCTAGTTTGACATGTCCTAAACTAACTAAGACATCAGAGAAGCATCTGGAAATTCAACACTGCTGCTCTTTCTGTGACTCACAATTAAAAGCTCTGTTGAACAAAACAGGTCAGGACAAGATAAAGCTCTTGAGTGGATGTTAAATACTTTTAGCTACAGACAATGGATCATAATTACAATTATTGTTGCTGTAATTACTATCATTATTATTATTATTGACTTCATTTATAGAGCACTTTTCACAACAGCAGTTATAGGCCGCTACAATTTTATGTCAGCAATAATAACATTCCAAATCCTATACAGCAAATTATATAATACAAAAATATAATAAGTAAAATGATATACAATGATGAGATACAATCAATTGAGAAGGATGAAATAAACACAAATTGTTAATTTAGTATTAATGTAGAGTATTAGAGTATTAATGTAAGAATATAACAATGTAATATATAGCAGGTCATTGTAAATTAGGGACAATTTATCTACGGAGAAAATGTTGGTATGTCGATTTTTCGGAAGAAAAGATACTAATAATTAATAATCAAAGATCTAAACAACACTGTCAATACAATTACTTCAACAATGTCGTTTTTTGTGTCATATATATACATGAATCTATTAATAGATATTTTTACTGAGGTAATTCATCTGGCTCCAACCACTGGAGTGACTCTGCTATTACGCAGCGCGTGTGGTCAATAGTGAATAGTCATAGATACTTACAGTAAATATGACGGTATTCAGTGATGGCTCATGCAAACCATACGTGTTCATCGTCAGCATCCCCTTCCTCCTCTTCCTCCTCCTCCACCTCCCCTCCCAACGGCCCCGCACGTGCTGCGTGCTCGCCCCTGTGCCCATCCGTCCCGTGCGTCTCGCCATTGGTCTGGGATGATGTCATCATGCACAGCAGAGACAATAGAGCCCACCCCCCCACCACCCCCCGCTCACCCCCACCCCCCGTCAGTGTGTCCTCACACACACACACACACGCACCGCGGCTTCGGAGTGACACACGCTTCAGACGTGACGCCAGCTGAGTCAGCCAAGCACCTTCTCATCACATCTCCTTATTTCTCTCGTTTTTTTTTTTTCTCGTTTAACCCGGCAGAGCTGTGCATGTCAAGTCTCTTTTCTTTTTTATTTATCACTGTTATAATAATTCATTGCATATATATATATATATATATATATATATATATATAAATCCCGTGTCTTGAAATCCATGGAGAGAGGAGCAGGCGGGGAAGGAGGTGTTACACATCTGGAGGGTACCACCGCGGCGGGTCCTGCAGCTCGGGCCACTACAGGCATGAGGATTTCTTCTTCTTCTCTCTGTGTGGCGCACAGACCATGATCACGGCACGGGACTGTCGCTCTTGATGTAAGTGATCTTTCTTATTTACTAACGTTACTTCTGGTGGTGGTCGGCCTGCAGCCTCTCAGCCCCCACATCAGCAGCTTCAGCTCATATACAGAGACAAACATATATATATATATATTATCCTGTATTGGTGCTATTCATGTGTTTCTCATCTGCTGTCAAATTGATGCCACATATAATAACAAAACAACCCGTGCATGTTATTCGCCGCTGGATGTCAGCAGTCAGTGTTCGCCGTGATGAGTGCAGGCTGCTATTTGTGGAGGTAAATAAGTGCAGACGTGTGAAGGTGTCAGGGACAACACACGAAGCTGAACTTGAACACAGTGAGTGAGTGTGGGGGGGTCCGGGTCTGGGGTCTCGAGCCCTGCAGCCCACATCTGCTTTTATTTCTGGGTTCAAATGCGATCAGAGAAACGGAGAAATTAAGCAGTGCGCCATCTAGCGACTCCATGAACAGGAACTTGAAGATGTGCTGCAGAGTATAGCCCCAATTGACACACGATACAGAGCAGGGACGTGCTCACACATTTTGAGGGGCCATTGTTGGAACCTATAACCCCCCCCCCCCTCCCCCCCGCTATGGAAAGTTAACACATAAGTCCAGATCAGTTTCCTGTAAACAATTTGTACGTCTAGTCAAATTGTCATCTATCTGAATGCAAACCACATTATTTAAACTTTTGCAGGTATTGGGCTTCTCATAATTATGCAGCCACAATACAAATAAAACGTTTTCTAAGCAGAAAGGCAGCTCAGGGTAAACGGGCCGTTGCCCACTTTAGCTCTATGATGTGCACGTCCATGATGCAGAGGGAGAATGTAAACACAATTTCTGGTCCATCTGCATTTGGTGGTGCTGATGAGAGGCAGAGCAGCAGAGATTGTGCAGCAGCCAGTGATTTATTGACACACAGTTCATTGTCAGAGTGCATTCACCCAGCAGAAACAAAGGGCATTGTGGGTATAAGGATGTGCCTGTGTGGATTGGCAGACATGAAGGAGGAGACATGCTGGCTGATGAGAGTGATTTGGAAGGCTTCTTCGGAAAATTATAACAACATACACCCAGACTGCCCATATATACAATGGGCAATCTGGCCCCAAAAGGTTTAAAGGAAAACCTTGGTTGAGACCATTAATGTGATTTGACTTCCTCCATCATGACTCCTCTGAGTTTGCTCTTGATAACATGTTTTTTTCTAGATATTTCTCAATATGTCACCCTGAATGCTGATCTATGGTCTTACGCCATATTTTAACAAACAACTACACAGAGACAAGCCTAATGGTTTTTCATTATGACCAACGTTCAATGTGTTAAGAATTATATAAGTTTATATTTGACACAATTTTTCTATGCATATATTGTGATATCTACGATATGCATATAATCTTTGTTGGTGATACATCACGTTGTTCAGTCAAATTGGGTTGTAGTTATTTAACATGGTGATTGTTTCTTTATCTGAATTCTGAGGAAGAGCCTTGTGCTTCAAACGTCACTGGCAATTAAATCCTTTATCAGGAGCTTTAGGTGTATGGATTTTCTCTTTTTCAAACGTTTTATAGTTGAAGCTTACTCTTTTATTTTCTCAACAAGTAGTGCCAGGGTGAGGCAGGCAGGTTGCAAACACTGCAGTGCATTTGCAGGAAGACTGTGTTGGGACAATGTGGATCATGCTGATCATCCAGCTCTGGAGCAGAAGCTCTTCACATTGAGAACTGACCAAACTTCTTGCTTGGAAACTGGACGGACGAATAGCTTCAGCTCTGGTTTGAACACGTTTGTCTCAGTGCTCCGGTTTATTCTCTCAGTCCCCAGGCTCAAAGGTCAGGAAAGCAGGAACTAAAATCTGCCCACAGTTTCCACTGCTTGTTTTGACTGGAGACTCATTCTGGTTCCCTGCTCATTTCCCAGTGCATGCTGTGATAGTCTCTTGCCCCACATTACTGTGGCTGCATCCAAAATCACTCCCTACTTATATCACATATCACATATATTATAAACACATATTCATATATACTTTTTACAATATAAGCTTTTTTTTTTACAAGAAATGCACAGGACACATTCTGCTAACACCCACAATTCTTTGCTCTGCATTGGTTGCAAAACTATCATTGTGCAACTCTGCACCTGTCCAAGATGATGATCCATACTTAAATCTCAACACTCTGCTCACCCAAGAAGAGTTAACTAGTTATTGTTTGTAAAATGTAAAATGAGCTGAAATAAAATCTGCTGATTTATTAATTAGTTTATTGATTGAAAAATAATTGCAACTCTTTAAAGTGTAGGTCACGTATCTCTTGGACCCTGGAAAACTCCGATGACATTTTGTAAAGTGCACAGTTAAGATGAATCAATAAAGGAAAAGGTCAGAAATTGCTGCGACAGAGAAGTGAATGAGTGATCTTAGGAGCTGCTTCTGAATAAAAGAGCATGAATTACTTGTGGATTGTATTAGAGGAGTTACAGACATAATATGCAACAATGCCTTTGTTCAAATGTCTAAAAACAGCTGTATAATACATCAATATTTTGTTGACTTTCATACTTACATTATACAAAAGGTTTTTAACAATGTTCAAACCATGAGAACTCCCCATATTTATTCAAGGTAACAGGACGTTTCACTGTGGTCATCATCATATTTTGCCGTTGTTTTTGGCTGAATAATAATATTGCACATTTAAGCTCTAGTTTAGAAAGTTATTTGTCAACCTTATAAAAAAATTTAAAATATGAGATTAAAAACCTTCTTCTAAAAACTTTTAGTAGCTGAATGCACAATCCAACGCACTAAAAAGTAAACACAACTACACCTTAAAGGATAAAATATGAGATCAGACAATAAAATGTGTGACTAGACATTCTTACATTGCAGAGTTGTTGTTGGATAACAGCGTTGAAAATCTCCCATGCACCATTAATAATAATGATTTTATCAAGCATCCATTCCTCTGAATGTTGATGCCGCAGGCTGGCTGAGGCTGAGGGAGATGCTTTGACAGTGTGTGTGTGTGTGTGTGTGTGTGTGGGGGGGGGGGGGGGTCATGCGTCGTTGTTTTCATGCACACTCATCCTTTCTTTGATGTTCTTCTTGGAGGAAATAAAGATTGTCTGGCTTAATTTCCAGAGGGGAAACCGATAAAGGCTGTCGTTAACGCAGTGTAACTCGCCAATATGGCCGTTGGTTCATCATTTTGAGAAACTCCTGACAAATAGATAGTTTTTCTGGGGGCGAAGATCTGTAGGAGAAACAATCGTCAGAGGACACATTGAACCTGCAATTAATACTGAGGAGCCTGGAGCTGAGTTTGTTTGAATCAACTGGTTCCTCTCAGGCTGAGGTGATATCTTAGTTCCATCTTACTTAGTTTCCTCCCATGGTTCAAATGAAAATAGACTGAAACACACACGGATCAATTGCTGCACAACACACTCACACATAAGCTTTCAGCAGGCATGTTAATAATTTATCCTGTCTGTCTGTACTTTTGACACGTTGAAGGTCCAGTGGGTGAGACAGCTGCTCTGTCGAGTGATACACAGAAATAACCATTACATCGGCTTTTTAAAGTAATCATTCTTTACAGATTTTAATATTTATTCAAACCCTATTTCTTCTTTACTTATCTTGACGTAGCAGAGGATGAAATCCCAGCCAATCACAAAAAGCTTTTTTCCAAGCTGCTTTACTTACTTTCTATTCTTAGAGTTCTATTTTAAGAATTAAGTCATTTTTTCATTTCGTATTAAACTGCACAGAAGTGAATCTCCCATCTCATTATTTTGACATTACAATGGGTCTTTTCTTGAGTTTGGCTACCAAAGCTCTTTTTATAGTTGTCAGTGTGCTGATTAGAGAAGTTCAATATAAAAGATTAGCCTTAGTTTATTTCATGAGTTAAGCATATAATGTTTCTATAATAAAAACAATAATCAAAATAATAATAGTATTATTATTATTAAATCCAATTAAAAACCAGGTATTTAAAGGCTTTTCCATAAAAATATGTTTCAAGCAATGGTTTAAAACAGATAAACTGCTGGTATATCTAATCTCCTCAATTGAGGAATAAAATCCTGGTCACCCTTAGTTACCAACCTTGATTTAAGAACACCTAGCAAGCATTGGTTGGAAGATTGTAGATTATGGCTCGGAGCATATGAGAGATAGTAGCTCAATAAAATGGCATGTCAGTGAATTCCGTGGCACCCTGAAGAATTATTGCTCTGCAGCCGAAGCACCACCAATCCATTTTTCAACTCCTAAATAATAAAATAAAAGCCACCACTGTGGATGCGGGAGGATTATCCTGCTGCAGTGTGTCCACAAAGCCAGGTATTCCTTTCAGTGTGAAATCAGTTCGACTGAAAGTGGAGTCGCTGAATGCTTCCTATCACGCTGCTCACTGATTGGCCCGGCTTGTGCTGCTGCTTCCATCACTTTCTGTCAGCCGACCGTGGAGATGAGGTGATGTAATTATTTTGACTTCCCCCTCAGTAGCCCGTAGTGGTTTGGAGCTCTGATGATGAGAAGCCGAAAACAAGGCCGATTTGAGTGAAGAACACATTTAGCAAAAGGCTAACACTGATTAGCAGTTAACATGGAGATTTAATGGCGTTCCCAAGTGCTTTATTACTGCAGTGCTACGATGTGGAATCAGGATCATTCCAACAACAGGAGCAGTATCTCAGACGGGAAGAGGCGTCACATTAAACACTTGGTCAATGACTGTGTGTCATCATTGAACCCTTATCATGCCAATGTTGACAAAGCACACATTTATTTGTGCATGTGAGTCACATACAGCCAAGTTGGAAGTCATTTCTTTTGTCCCGAGTAAAGCTTACATCATTAGCTATGTGGCTTAAACCTGATTAGAGTGTGACTCTTAATGATTTAAGCCCTCGTGGCTCAGTTCATTTCTCAGGTGGCGATTCCCTTTTACAATCTAGACTTTTTTTGTCTAACTTAATTTGCTCCATTGTTTTCTTCGTCCCACTGCACAACATAATTTAAGTGTGTGTTTTCCTGTGATAACGGTTAAAGTTTCCTGCAACAACACCTCACTTTGGTAAATAATGAACACTGCTACCTCGTAATGGACGCCAAGAGAATCCTGTGAAGTCAATGGCTAAACTCTTTTTTATAGATGAGGCTCACTTTATGTGTTTGTGATCAGCGGACTCATTTCGAATTTGTTTTGACGTGTTCATGTCATGTTCATTTCGAGGCAGTTTATGGAAACACCAGAGATATAAACTTGTAAAGACGAGAATGTCACTCAGTGGAGCCTGCACCTCCACACCGGCCCAACAGTCACCTTAGATTCAATCAAGATGCACCAAATGTCACACAAAATCCTGGATCTGATCCGGATCTGCACCCAAATTTAATGTAACAAACAAACAGACAGGAATGAAAACACAACCTCTATGGCGGCGTACATGCTGTGACCGCTTACTGCTATGAAGAAACGTTTCCTTCGTGAAAGAAAAGAGCCACTTACCAAATGGATGTAAATATCGAGAGATCAAACTCATTCACACGTCTGTAGCGAGGCAGAAATATCATCAGGGTTATCAACATTTAAACATTCCAAACTTTTTTGGCATCAAACTTAAACAAGGCAAACACTCTCTCTGTTTTATTGCTCAATCCTGAAAATACATTGGGCTGAGCACCAATGCATTGCATTTTGCTTGTGAAGCTGGATTCACAGCATCTAGCTTGTAACTGCGGCAGAATGGCTTGTAGGTAGGGAGCAGCAGCCGAGGGTGAAGCGCCTCCTGCCCCTCACAGGTAGGATATGAATGATAATGACTGTGAGAGCGACCTGCACACGAGGCTGCTTGAATAAGACGTTTAACCCCAAATGGTTTGACTCACGCAATTACCAACATTGAGGATGTAATGAGAGGGAACCTGGTGCTAATGTGTGTCAGTGGTTTAATGTCAAGTATTTCAGAATTCAGTAGAATCGGCTTTATACATAAAGTTTAAATATTCAAAACAGTTACAACTGCAGCTCTCTAATGAATGTGGTTACAAAGCTGTGGGCCATTTAAACCCTCAATTACTATCAAGATCTAAAGCATGTATTTTATTTCCTCCATTAAGGAATTAAGCAAGAATAAAAAGATTTTTTCACGGAATCCAAAGATTTTCAACGGAAACCAAAGATTTCCACGGCACTTGGTCAAAAGATGTGGTATGAGTCAGGGAAGAACCCATTCAATTGTTGTGCGGATCCAAGATATTTGTATATCTGATATCTAGGATGAGGATGTAATTTGGTGCAGCTTGATTGGGCCATGGCGGAGGGGTGCGTACTACTGAGAGGCGTTCCAGTTGGATTCTGTTGTGTGTGTTCATTTTGTGAAAGTCCTGCTCGCCTCATACATATCAGTCCCTTAAACATGCCGGATTCCTTTCCACCAAGATCCATGAATTTTCCTATCCTACACAAAAAAGGTGAACATTTTGAAAATATTAAATAAAGTGTAAAGAAATTCCTGAATCTGCCCCCGGATCAGGATCTGCATATTTCAGGAAATCTTTGAAAACTCTACTTATTCACTGTCTTGCCAAGAGTCCTATAGAAAACTGATACCTCCCTCATGTCTGCCTGCTGAACATGAAACTAGATCTTAGTTGAGCTTTGAGTCTGGAAACAGGGGGAAGCAACAGGGTTCTGTTCAAACTGATACTGGCATTGATCTTCTCATGTCACAAGCTTTTTCTTTTTCTTTAACATCACATTTCCTCCGTTTCTTGTGGTGGTTTCAAGCGTTGGAATTTCAGGGTTTGTGCTGCCTTGACAGAGGCATTGTGTAACTGCATCATTCAACCCAAGCAAGGAAGCAACAAATTCTCATAATTTACCAGTTTCACATACATTTATAGGTGTATGGAGATTCCACCACTACTTTGCTGCTGGTAAGATCACAGGGGTGGAGGCCAGAGACATGACATGACCTGAGACATGGTTAACATCATGCAGCACCTGTTCCTCTCTCAGCGGAGCCGCTCGGTGACCCTTGTCACTTTGCTGCCACTGTAACTCAGTCAACACACTTTGTTACTCTTGATACAGCGGCTCTGCAGGAACCTGTTCAGTGTAGTTGTTAAAATCAGCATCAGTCTGTGGGTGGATCTATTATCTCCGCCGACTGCTTGACGCTCAGTGTTGTCGGGTACATTTGCATGTACATCCCACTTGTTTTGTCACGTGACCAGTGCCCTTAGCTCTTGCTTCCATGTGTCTGTTTGGTTTAGTGTGTGAACGACTATGTAAAGAGAGCTGCTGATCATGTTGTGCCAGCTCACAAGCAAAAAACGTGGATATGTGGATTGTCCTCGAACAGAAAAACGGCCTGCTCATCACCCTCTGGAAACATGTGACCCAGATGACTAATTTGTTTCTGCCATCCGTTATCTCGAAAAAGCCATTTTTTTTTCTCCACGATGGAAAAAAAACATCCTTTTCTTTATCATGCGGCGGCAGAGGAATACTTCCTAACTCAAGCAATTTTACAAGCCAGTAATTGAACAGCGCTTCCTCGTGTTATTGCCTGGGTTCTGCTGCGGCGTTGTCCATTCTGCTGTGTGGGTGTTCGGCTGTCAGGGGCCTTTTGATGAAGGAGCCGCATAGAGCTGAGTCGGAGCGAGAGAGGGGATCACCATCAATCTTGCACAGCCAGAAAACCATCTGCTCCCAAAAACAGATCCCCCCCCCCCCCCCCCCCCCCCCTATAACAGCTTGTCCCCAAAAACACTCACTGCACCACCTCTACAGCTGGAGATGGACCGTGCATCCCATAATGATGCCTATACAGTATCTCCACTCTGACTCATAGGATGCAGTGACATTCATCAAACTAGTACAGTCACCACTATCTACTGTATATGAAGCCCCAACATTACATGACCTTTCGTACAGTGGATGCTATTTTTATGTATCTTTTCATGACAAAATGTATTAACCTTCATAAATAATATAACACAGAAATAGTAAAATAGTAAAGAAATGTCATGGTGGAGGTTCTGGGAAGCATGGTTCTGCAGATGATTGACTCGCAGTAAGGTTTTTTAACCTTTTAATACTGTAGTGTAGATCACGTGTCTGTGTTTACAGCTTACATCGCGTTTTCATCCTGAGATATTTGTATTATTTATTTATTTTCTTCCATTTTTACATCTGCCGCGTGTTAGACGCGTAATCAACATGCCCACTCGCTCACTGTGAATTCTGTGGTAGATTTCCTGCTGTTTTCTCACTTTGACTCATTCGGACATTCTCTGAAGAAACTTTGGAGAATTCCGCAGTCTCTCACTCGCACATTTGCCCTCTCACATACAGCCCTTCCAGATAATGTTCGGAGTTCAGTGCATGTCTTAAAGGAGCTTATTACCACCCTGTGACACGCTGGCGACCTGTCCAGGATGTCGGAATGGCCCGTGACCCTCAAAAGCATAGATGTGAATGGACAGATGCAGGGTTTCCTCAGAGAAAGTGTTACGTCATGTAGAGGATTATTAGCATGTGCACCATCCTCGTCTCTCTCTCCAGCCTGTGACGATAAAGCTGTTATCTTTATTCTGATTGTGGGTTAGCGAGCGGAGGGAGGGCGTCATGATCTCCTCTGTAGGCTCAACGGAAACTAAGTGGCTCCTTTTTTCCTCTTCTTCTTCTTTTTCAAAACATATCCTTTTATCATTACACTTTCATGAGCTCGAATTCAGGAGCAGCAACTGTGATTGCAAAGCTTAGCATAAGTTAGCCTTTTTCCTTATATATTAATACAGCCATGATCGTGTGCATACATTTGCATTTGGCTCCCCTCTGCTTAATCCATCCTGCAGCACGTGTTCATTCAGCCTTATATGAGAAGCAACATGTCAAAAGTTTTTAAAATAGGATCCTCGGTAGCTGCTGTGTCTCCTTTGAAAGGTGCTGATAACTTATTCACAGTTTACTGTCAACCTCTGAAGTCATATCCCTAGTAGATATATTATGCAATCTCACACTGTGATATGAGTTGCCTATTATATAGTATGCTGCTTTTGTGCACTTGGCACTAAGCTGTCATTCTCACAAAGGGGTGAGCTATCTCTGAAGTATCCGCACGCATTGGTTCGGTTATTATAAAATATGATTTTTGTTCAGTTGCAGCCTGGCTGTAATCAACAATGTTTCACAATTTACACAGTTTAATATAGCCGATCCTCTAATGGCAGTAGTCATCTAATAGATCAAACTTTCCTATGGGTTTCTTTCTTATCTTTATTCAGGAGCGTTGTCTTTAAGTTTGGAGAGTAGAGTTAATTTCACATTCAGATTTGGTCCTGCTTTCACTCCAATACCCTGCGTTCGCACTCGGATACCCCCTGCCTTTGCTTGGATTGGCTTAGCTTGTGCTCGGCCTGTGCACTTGCAGTCACATATTTTGTTGCTTGGACAGATTTGCTGCGCTCCGGCTTCAGCTCCTCTACTTGCGCTTCTCCTTCATGTGTTATCACTACACTTGGCATTCTATTGCTTGGGGAATTTTGCCCCCAAAAAAAACCGAGCCGAAGAGAAAATGCAAGAGCAGAGGACAGAATCAGAGAGCAGAAGTTTCATGCGTGCACAGAAGCAACTTGAGTACAAGAAGAGGAGGGCAGGAAATCTGAGTGCAAGCGCTCAGTTTGAACACAAGCAGAGACAATCTTAGCACAAGCTGGGCGTCCAGTGTTGATGACCTCTCACAGGGTTTTACAATAAACTTTTTGCCTTTCACCCATTCACACAGTGCATCTATATGTGCAGCACTATTAGAAGAGTACGGGGGCAATTTGGAGTTCAGTATGTTGCCTGAGGACACTGGAATGAGGAAGACTGGGATCGAACCACTGACCCTCTGCTTAAAGGGCGACCCGCTCTATTTCTAAGTCCTGCTCTCAAACTGAAAGACAACATGCTTAAAAACATGCGTATTTTCTAAGGTATCTACCCAGTCAAACTATTTTTTGTATTTGTTGTTACTTCACTGTGTAGATTGATACAAGAGCAGAGTGTGAGGGCTGTTTTTATCTCATCAGCTGAAGGGGCTCTGATCCGCTCTACCTATTCATTCACACTAGC
Organism: Pleuronectes platessa; assembly: GCF_947347685.1. Lineage (NCBI taxonomy): Eukaryota > Metazoa > Chordata > Actinopteri > Pleuronectiformes > Pleuronectidae > Pleuronectes > Pleuronectes platessa. The sequence goes on along the minus strand of NC_070640.1, from coordinate 17,372,832 downwards.
TCTGTGATGTAGAACTTTGAGACACTCATTATACTGAGGACAGACGTGTGCCTTACTATTAAACTTCTAAAATAAACAATATAATTTTTTTACCTACAGAGGGAACAGAAACTATTTTAAAGATTATATAATGAGTCTATTGACCTTTTTCTAATGTCAGATTCGAATTCCATCTAGCAGAGTACTTGAATTTGACATAAAACATGTCCAGTAAAAATTCCTTGGTCAGCAATGATCCTGTGCTTTTGTCTCTGTGTGCAGTTGGTGTTCAGTGACACTGCTCTCTGTTGGGTTGTCAGAGTTTTCAGATTGGCTGCCACATTTGATGCTAACTAGGATCTGGCAACTGAGGCTATTAGCAAGGGAATGATAATGAAAAACTGTCAAATCACAAACTGAAAAGAACAAGTCTTTGATCATCGAACAAGCCTGTTCTCTTTGTGCACTTTGTTCTGTTTGGCTGTAACCTCCAAATGAGGCATATTGAGACGGCTCCCGTTTGAAAGACAATTACTATCTACACACACAACAGCACTCACCATGTGCTGTATGTTGTCGCAGCAGGAAGCTTACAGCCTTTTATCAGATTCCATTAATGTGTGCGGAAGACTGATTAATTAGGGCCATCAACTGGGATCTCACATTAATAGCCTTCTAATCAACAGTACCTTTACCTTTCGCTGTTTTACCTTTTTTTAATTGCCTTCTAAAATTGCTTACACATGCTTCCATCAAGTTATTTGGGGAATCCGTTTGGCTGTTTTTATTTAATCTTCCTTATAAACAAAGAGATGAACCAACAAAGAAGGACAGTGATGAAAACATAACTTCCCTGGAGTAGGTTACTACTAAATTACTATTATGGCTGCTGATGTTGAGCAAATCAAGTCACATAAACAAGAAATACTCAAGTAAACTACAAATTATTCAAGATTTCACGAAAGTTAAGTATTTTAAGTAAATGTACCAAAAGTAATCTGTAAAAAATCCCTAACCTAATGGAAAATACATACAGAGACTAAACTAGAAACAAAATTTCACTCAGTAGACACACCCCAACAGATCCCCCACAATGCACCAGAATGTACACAAATATAGATGGAAGTTCCCTAAATACCCCTGATTTGGGTATATAATGAATCTCACATGTAGTGATGAATTCAAAATCTTTTTTTGCATTTTGCATTTATGTGAACATTCAAAATGATGTATGTTGCACACAAAGAATCTGTTATTTTCAGTGTAACTGGCCCATTGGATGAACCGCGTTTTACTTGGGGATGATCTTTTATTTATTTAAAGTGAAATAAAGAGAGGCATCCCTGGAACACTTTGTATTCTCCATCTCTCACTGTCTGCTGGAGCCGTAACAACGAGTGAGTGAAAAGGCCACTCGCCTGCAGTTTACAGTGTGTGAGGGAAAAGTGATCAGAGTGATGGTGACTGCCACCATGACAAATCTGGGTCAATGTAACCCCCACCCCCTCCACCACAGGCAAGGCTGAAAAAGAAAAAAAAAAAGAAAAAGAAAAGATGAGGACGCCATCGTCGGACTCTGTGCGTGGATATAAGCACGGGGACACGGGAGCATGGCTTGCTCTCTCTATGGGTCAGTAACTGTGTTCTGTTGGGACTGAAGGCATCCCCAGATTAGTGTGACATATCCCCCCCTCCTGTAGTCTGTGGTTTTTACAGTGTCATGTTCAAATCTGTCCCCCTGTATTTTTCTTTATAACCAGTGTTGTCCTCAGTATCTGTTCCACCTAGTCCCCCTTATTTTGATCTTCTTATCCCTGAGAGATTCACCCTAACAAACACTGTAAAAGAGGTGATATGTGATGGACCACCTGCAAAAGCACTCACTCACAAACATTGTCTCACTTACATCTGGTATATAGCCATGCAGATAGATTGGGCTCTGCCTTCATCCGAGTGGTTTCCACTGGAACTCTTCCTTTGGTAGGAAGCTGTTCCAATAGATAATGCACCATTAAAAGGTGATATTAAACGGTTGTGAGCACCACAAACCAACATTTGGGAATAAAGCTGAAAGTATCTGCATGGCTTGACGTCATAATATGAACTGACCCTTTATTTTTAGACTACAGTCAGTCATAATACTGTAACCATCCAAGGTAGACTAACCACAAGCTACGAGATTATGATACAATACTATATGCTGCTGTAAATTCAAGAACAAGCTGGAAGTCATTAGCAAGAAGTCATTTATAAGGGTTTATGGGATTTGTATTTCCTTCCTTCCTCCAATCTTAAATGTTCACAGTCATGATTCATCTCGTAGCTGATCGGCTTGGTTACAGACTTTTTATACAGACATTTTATAAGGATTTATAGAAGCGTCAATAGATGAATGTGAAATATACTTCCATAACCAGAGCCGTCACTGTAAGGCTCTACATCTCTTGTTTTGAAGGTATTTCGTCAAAGTATTTACAAGTTAAGCAATAAATGAATTACGAAGCTGAGATACCAATATCCTCTACATCTTAAAGAGCTAAACAGACTTTAGGGGAACTGGGTAAGATGAGTAATTTCTTTACATTGATTTTACTGCAAAACAGTAGTGTATTTGTATTAAACAATATATACTATATATATATGTACCTTAGATTGTTGTGTACCCATGGAAATTAAAACAAGTTATCTAATTAATATGGTTTCTGAACAACGACCCATCAAAAAAGTTGGTCATTTTGCTCGACTTACCCCCTTGGTATGATCAGTTTACCCCAAGGTGGTGGTAAAATGATCATACCGATGGGGTAAATTGAGCCCTATAGGGGTTTATAGTGCCACCATTAAAAACACTTATTGCCACCTCAGTCTCAGCACTGCTTTCAATGTTGTAGGCTAGTAACATTAGCATATTAGAATGTGCCATCTCTAGTGTAGCCAGTCCTATACCCAGTATGACAGAAAGTAAATGAAAGGACTTCATCAACCAAACAACTCCTGGGTGCATCACATGTCTCAGATTGATTTAATTGAATAGTCTGTGTATCAGAGGGTGGATTTTCACTTTAACCACAATAATATTCCATCCTAATATTGGAGAGCAGCCCTAATACATCTTTTGAATTACTGTAGTCATTTTACCATCCTGTTATTAAAACCATTAATCATAAAGGGAATTTAATGATACAATAATACTCTTCGATATGTGTGCAATCACAACATGCATATTAACAAATAACAGCCAGTGTATCTCTTTTAGCTGTGTCATGGTGAGAAAGCCTTCTCTCCAGCTCAGTTGTGTGGTTGTGTACGTGGTGACCTTCTGTTTATACCATGGCCTGGACAAATGCTCATTTAAATTGGCCCAAAGGAGTCGGTTAATTTAGTTTATACCAGAGGCAGGATGAACAGGCTGGAGCGCTGCAGGGAGGGAGGGTTTCATTTCAGAATATCTAATGGCTCTCCAGTATTACACAACCTTCAAAGTGAAGAACCCCAATGAGCCAAAGTGCAAAAAATATATATTGATAGGAAAAGTATGCACAGTACATATATTAAGTCTTGACCTGGCCTGACTTATTATTTCATGTGACTAAATGTATCCGTTAAGAATGAGGATTTTTCAGGGGGGATGAAGGTTGTTGCATCTCTCATGAAGCAGCCTTTAAGAAGCCTTAGTGCCATCGGGATTAGCTGGGATTATATGCTGCAAACAGCAAACAGGTGTACACTCTTGCCTCTTCAGATTTAGAACTTTACAGACTAATGTAATGATATTAGTGGGAAACAGTTTCAAATATAGTTAATAATGAATGTCAAACTCCCGTTATAACAGATATGCATTTGATGGCCGGCAAGGTGCCCTGGTATAAGCAGGTAACCGACTGTGAGCTGTATGTTTAATAATGGATTCAGCAGATGTGATAACAGTTTTATCCATTCTAATCAAACATGCACCTCAGTGGGTATTATCTTTAATGTCGCCTTTCATTTCCAGCAAATGTCAAAGGAAATACATCACGTGTGACACCTTAATGGTGAAAACAGAGATGTGACAATATAAGTTGTGTTTGGTTTTTATATGTTTTGGTTTGCAAAGGAAACTTCACTTGTAAAAAGATGCAAAAAATACAAATCTTTTGTTGTTGTCTGTGGTTTGGGGGCTTTACATTTCACAAATAGTTGTTTTTAATTTTAATTAGTCAACTAAATATTGTAAAATACTTGATCAAAAGTGGAAAAAAATATCCTCACAATTCCAGTATGTGAATCCACAGCGTCTATAAATATTTCATAGCTGCAAGGCAATTTTCATAATTTTACATTAATATGTTCTGGTTGTGTCTGAACTGATGGAATGTAAAGTCTGCCCCACATTTTCAGTGCTTGTTTAAATTACAGTCGTTTTCTGACAAATCTCTTTCTGTCTCTCTCTCCCTCTTCAATGGACAGCTTTGCATAAACCCAGATGCCTCCCCTCCCTCTTGACGAGCGCATAGTGGTCATTCAGCGCCCTAAAAACTTAGCCCTGTGCGAGAGTTCCCCACAAACCATCCCGCAGCATTCCTCTCAAATATCAGCCTCTTCTAATGGACGAGTCGCCCACCCTACTCATCTCCACCCTTCACAGTCACATTTCTATTCACCAGCCTGTAAATCTCTGACTCTGGAATGCAAACGCAGATCTTCCAGTGTGCAGAAATCCAAGAACGACCAGCCTGTTCTACCAGTGGGGGTGAGACACATCCCTAGCCACTGCCATAGCAATGGCACAGTAACACTCAGCCCACGGCTTCCCTCCCACACACATACTATTGATATCAGGGTGACTGTGGACAAAAGAGGACGAGGAGGAGGAATCAGCAACTCGTTAGGCCGCAGCGGTAGTGTAAAAGGTGGCAGAGGGAAATGTGTTTCTTCACAGTTGGATCAAGGACAATGTGAGCGAAAAAGTGGAACCACAGAGAGGCCAGGTGGAGCCGAAAACAAGACACAGCGAGGTCGCCATAGTCAGCTGTCAACTTCCCCTGGAGGGGTCCTACAGTTCGTCCCCGCTCAGACGCAGCAGTATAAGTTCAGGAGTGAAAAGGAGAAGGAAAACGATCGGTTTCCTCAAAGAAGTGACCAACAATTTCCTTCTCTAGGTCACAAGAAAAATTCCAAACTGGGATCTGTTCAACAAAGCCATAATAGTCATAGTCAACCCTACCACCAAAACTCTGTCCCTGTGCCCCATGCTGCCATCCTAAACTCCAACTATCCCACATCCCCTCCCTCCCAACCCACCAATGTCCCAATATTGTTTCAGCAACTCAGGCAGCCCCACCTATCCCGCTCCAAGGATCACCGTCCCCACATTCTTCATGGTCTGCCCCTCTCCCCGTGCTCCTCCCATGCCGGAGGGTTTCCCAGCCCAGACCACACCTGCACCATTGACTGCACCCACCCATTCAGTTGCGGCTGCTGGAGGTTGGTAAGATGCAGAGGGTGTAAGGCAAACTCTGCTAACTGCCAAGGAGGGGGAGGAAGCTCTTCCACCTCATTTTCCTGTGCTCACAATGTTGGAGCAGTGAAGAGAGGAGGCAAAGACATGGGTCTGAGAAATCTGGGTGGGTGTCTCTCCACTGCCTCGACCTCCAACACCTCCTCTTCAAACAGCACTGTGTCGGACTGCCGAGCGAGCCTGTTCAAACCTCTTCGCTGTGCCTCCTGCTCTGGTGAGGCCAGAAACTTTGAGAGTCCTGCTATCCTTCGCAAAAAACTGGTAGGGGGATGCCTGCCATGCACCCCTCTGTCCTCCTCAGCCCCGCTGCGGGCAATACAGAGCTGTGTCACGGGTTGCAACCCCAAAGCCTCTCAAACAGGTAGTTCCACCTGCAGTTACTGCAGCAGCGACCCCATAGTGGTTACATTCAACCCTCGTCGAGGAAAACCCCCGGGAAGAGGCGTCGGTGCGGCTCATCCGATGGGTATGTTCCAAGCCGATGATGATGACTATAGCGTGCGTACTATCTGGCCTGAAGAACTGGCCAAGAAGATGACCCATTCTAAAGCCCAAAAGAATCAATATGCTGGAATGGGAGCAGGAGCAGCGAAGACCTGTGCAAGTCAGGCCCAAAATGGCAGCAATGGAACGGGCCTTGTCCTCTTGGACTGTCAAAACCTCCAAGAATATGGGCAGTCTCAGCACACAGACCACGCTGGCCGTCGGCGGCTTCAGCAGGGACGAATGGCTGCCCTTGATTTTATGGGCCGCAGGTCAGGATCTGGCTATGACGAAGGCTGGAACTCACTGCAGAGACTTTTGAATAAAGCAGAAGATGGTGGAATGGACAATGGTCTGGAGCAAGAGGGAGATGCAGCATATCCTCGTTCCCCTTCTCCCCGCTCTGTCTCCCCGCCTTCTCCTGTGTCCTTTTCGCCTCCAACGTCTGTCCCGAACACACTCATCAAACCACAACCCTGGCAGAGAGACAGGGAGGGAGGACACTCTCTGCCGACAGCTCAGTCCCTTCACCTAGCCCTGAACTCCCTGAACAGAGACCAAGATGAGGAAAATAGCAGAAGTAAGAATCTCTTAAAATTCACGTGTGCAAGCGGTAAAAAAAAAAAAAAACACAGGGAAACAATGTCTGCAGACTGTAGAATCCTAAAGCAGGGTCAGACTGGGTTGAATGCTGTTTAGCAATTTTTATTGCATCAAAGGATCCCTGTTAGTTTCAACTTTATCCTGAGCCAAATGTACACACGTTAGCGCTCATTTGGGTCTCAATAAGTTGTTTCACGTTTAGCTGAAGGCTACAAAATAAGCAAAAGTCTTCATTGCTACATGTTTTATAGGAAACAAATATTGCTCATTAGCTTCCAGACTAATATGAATTTGTGAGATTTAGTGATTTCAATAACGGTTTAGCTAGACCAGATTCTGTCCCCTATACACCTTTTCCAGTATCCTTCTTGTTTTTTCATGTTCTGTATCTACACTTTCTTTCTGTCTTGTCTTCTTCCAGTGCGCCTTTCTCTGCCACTCTCTTCGTCTTTGCCGGCATGTCTGTCCGATGAGAGTCTGATGACTCCTGACGCGGAGAACGCTGTGGTCAGTGCCATCCTGCCCTTCCTGTTTCTGGGGAACGAGAGAGACGCTCAAGACCTGGACCTGCTGGCGCGGCTCAACATCGGCTACGTGGTGAACGTGACCACACACCTTCCCCTCTACCACGTCAACTCTGGACTGCGCTACAAAAGGCTGCCAGCCACCGACAACAGCAAGCAAAACCTTCGACAGTACTTTGAGGAGGTTTTTGAATTCATTGGTGAGAGTCCCATCTGCTGATATTTTCTTATACATGGACAGTTACGAGAGAAATACTGTGAATTCACATATTTGGGTATATAGTTGGCCGGGTGTTTATTGTTGAAGACGAAATTTACGCTGTGTTTCTTTTGGAATCAAGATGATCTTTATTGACTGTTGCTAATTTTGTGTCAGGTGATATTTGTCATAAAGTTGAGCATTTCTAAACTTTTCTCTGTAGTGTAGCTGTGTTCTTACAGTGTCTGTCACGCACAGTGGGCGAAGCCAGTTCTCATTCACAAATAACTGTAGCTGTCACTGTCCTAGATTTGTTTTAATCCATATATGTCAATGCACTGTTAGTTACACATTACAGTAATGTGATTGTTTTTCAGTAATGATCTGGGATTACAAATTGAAATTCAGTAATTGCAATACAGTAAATTAAGTCCCACTGTGTTGCTTTGACATTTTGAGTGTCGGCTTGTTTACTGTTGTGTCTCGAGCTTAATGAAGAGTTGATATAAATCTTCTGTGCACTTGGTGAAGAGAGCAGTCCAGGACATGTTGGCACAGCAGCAGGAAGGGTGGGGAGGAGGCTCGCTTCTACCAAAAGATGAGAAATGCGACATCCCGTAACTCCACATTGTGTTTTGATGTTTGTGGCTTCTTTCTGGAGATTTTTATACATGAGGTTTTGTGTCTACATTCAGGAATCTGCTAGTTTGTCCTCACATTTGATACCTTATTCAAAGGTCTTTACAAAATGTATGTTATTTGTCAGTTCTAATGACTGGGATGCTGTTTTATATTCAGAGCTTCTCACAGCTCTCCAGCCTGCAACATTTTTCACTGCCTGAATAAACCCATCGCTTATCTGTTCTGTTGTTCTCTTCCACAGAGGAGGCATATCAGAGTGGAAAGGGAGTGTTGGTGCACTGCCAGGCCGGCGTCTCTCGTTCTGCAACCATTGTCATTGCCTACCTTATGAAGCACACCCTCATGACAATGACAGATGCCTACAAATATGTGCGGAGCCGTCGCCCCGTGGTGTCCCCGAATCTGAACTTCATGGGCCAGCTGTTGGAGTTCGAGAGGGACCTCAACTCTGGGGTGACCCCTCGCATCCTGATGCCTAAACTGAGCGGTGTGGAGACGCAGGTGTGAGACGCAGGTGTGAGACGAGGATAAGGGTTAGGAGCACATGGGGACGCCGCTGACGAGAGATTATGGTGGCATGAGAGAAAGAGAGTGGCACACTGGAGAGAGAAATGGTACAACTGGAAAATGTTGGCGCGTTGTGCACTTTTAACGCGGTGAAACATAAGACTGGATGCTTGTTTTGTTAAAATCGTAACTCTTCATCATTCAGTATATTGTTTATGTGCCAATATTTTGTATAGATCCAACATCACTCTCAGATATCTGTTTTTCTCTGATGGCTCTTCCTTTGTGTTCCCATCACTTACATTCCCACAGGGAAACAGTTGCCATCAAGAACAAATGCATGCAGGATGTGAACACATACAAGGAAAGCTGCTAATGACTAACTTCAGCCACTCAAATATCTCAATCACATGTAGCAACACACGGGCCATTACGATGCACTATATTCCCTGTGCATTTCCTTCATTTTTCACAGGGAGGACAATTTGTTACGCAGACCTCAGTCACTGTTTTTTGCTCAATATCATCATGTCTATTGGTGAATTTCCTGTTTGAAAACTGTGAAATTGAGTAGCATGGACCTAGTAGGGATGTGAGTAGCATTTACCTTGGAAACGTATTGCAAAAGAGACAAACAGCTCATTGGAATGTCTTAGTTTGTTTCAGTGAAAGAGCCAGTGTATAAGCAGAGAAAAAGTATCACAAGTCAGAAATAAGGCTGTGTACTCTCATGAGTGAGTAGCTCACAGTTTAAAACACGGATACAAGCTCAACTAAGACATATTAAGAGCCGATCGGTCTTTTTTGTTTTTTGTACAGTGTATTTCAGCATAGGTGTGTGTCAGCAGGTATTTTCCTGCTATTATAATGTGCTTTAAGACAACAGACCTTCTCCAACTGTGCACTATTTCTTCCGAGGTTAATCATTCAAAAGATGTATTATTTTCATTCATTTTTTTATGATGTGAAAAAGTTAACTCATGCAAGAAAACAGAGCCTGTTATGTTGCACAGAGAGATATTGCTTACAATTTCAATACAGCACATGGTAGTTTGGTTTTTTGGAAGAAAAAAAGCAAAGAGGCAACATTTAACATCCTTCTCAACCTGACTGGTCATGAACAAAGAGTCAAACTATTAATTTTGTGTTGTGATGAAAAACTGTGTGAAACTACAAGCTTGTATTTTTTTAACTTTCAATTTCTGATCTTTACTGGCATCTATTGTTTTAACAAATTTATTTTTTACACAATCTTATTTTAAATCATGAATTCCCTTGAAGCCAAATCTACTTTATACATTATTTGAATTCCTTTGTGAAACTACAGTTCAAGGTGTTAGATTAGAATAAGATCAGCTGTTCTTTTGCCTTATCGTCCTCACTCAAGTTCTTAATTGTCTCCCTCTTGACTATGCATTATATATTTTTCATTTGTGTGAAGGCTTAAGTTTAATTACAGAAGTTTTCTCGATTCACTGTGAACTTTTCCTCTGTATTGTTAAGGTTTAAGATATCTTCCTTACACATTAAATAAGAGTTATAAGCCCTGAAAAATGGGACTTTTCTCATTCTGACAAATAATTACAATTATAATAATTGTGTACAAAGCGTATTCACATTAACTTCTGTTCTCCTCTGATCTGGGCTGACAATGATATAATACAATCTGCAGTATGTCCCCCTTTGACTTGCAGGAGGTTGAAAGTACCACAGCTTCCATATACTATCATTCATTTTAAAGAAAAGAAGAGTTTTCTAATCTGTTTGCTAAGGATGGAAGTCATTTTGCACATTTTCTGCCACAAACATTTTGTGATGGCATGCTGTTGATATATGCAGTGATGTGAACATTTGCAAATGAAAATAATTTTGTCGAGCATTACTTACAAAATGTAGTCTTATATGACCTAGGCGTAAAGACAGATTTGTGATTGACCTTGTTCTCTAGGTCCCGTAAAAACACTTGAAGTAAATGTCTGTGCAGACCGGGACACCCCCAACACCAGGGCCTTTTCTCCAGCTGGAACAAAGCTATTATTGATTATATTGATTTCATATAGATTCAAAAGTATGACCATACAGCCTCTAAAAAATCCAATCTAGAGTGTGAAAGGATATTAATGTCACTCCTGAATTAAGAGTCTGCAAACTTTTTTTTTTTTTTATTATTGTAACATTGTAACTTACAATGAAGTACGAGAGCCATTTTGAAGGACAAAAATCCTGAGAATTTTAAGAATACTTTCATTATATTACGAGAATAAAGATGTTATTCAATGAGAAAAATCTCATTATATTATGAGGACAAAGAAAAAAAAAAGGAAATAAGCAGCAAGGAGAACTCGTACTTGCCAGAGTTCCACTCCTTCTGCAATCTAAGTCTTGATGGGCAGTCTCATTCATTCTAGAGAAAATGTCTTTGAACAACACCCAGATGTAACCAACGATATCCAGTCAACCGCTTTCAAACATTTCCTCCTCAACTAAAGAGGCTGTTTCCTCCAAATCCTGAGTTGTTTCTTTCTTCACATTAGACACAGTTTCTTACACAATCGTTTCAAAGTCCTGATATATATGATAATGTGGTGCTGATCATTCAAAGATTAAATATTTTCTCATTCGTAAAAAACATATACTGAAGTATAACTTAACAAGATGCTCCACATTCCTCATTTTAAAGCAGGCAACAGGCTTATCTTCTGATATTCCTCCTCTAAAATGACACAAAGCTTAACATTGGGACTTTATTCTCACAATAGTAGCATTTTTATTCTCATAATATTATAATCTTATTCTCATAAGGTTATGATTATATTCTTGTTGCATTAAAACTTTATTCTCAAGGTTTTCTTCCCCTTTAATTGTCTAGCCCCAGTTGCCCTTCTCCCATATATTTCTCTTAAACCAAAATGCCTTCAGTTTAGCCTTGTGTAATTTGGTCCTTTGATGTAATACGACTTTTTGAAATGATGCTGACTTTTGCTTGTTGGATTTATTTCCTGGTGAAGTGACTTTGATATAGGCCATATATTTTTCTACAGTCAAACGTCCTCATCATGTTGGGTATATGCGCACATATATATATCTGTGTGTTTGCCATTTTTTACATGAATCTTTCTTTTGTATTTAAACAGAACAACATCTTCCTCCTCCGCACTGACAGTGTGGATCCTCTGCTGTGTTTTTGAGTTGCAGTATTGCACTTGTTGTCAGACCTCAGTAAAGATGACTCAACCAACCATATTCCTGTTTTTACCTCTCGCCTGCATTACAGCTGGAGAGACATTAAACCAAACAAGCCGTTCACTCGTCCGGTCTCTCCAGCTCAGCTCACAGTGGGTGTAGTGTTAAAACCTTTGAAGAGGGCCTGTTGCCATTACTCCTTGATTTTTTTTTTTATATGGACTTTATATGCAAAATGGCTGTGGAGGCAGTTTCTTGACTTCCACACTGTATGGAGTGGCTGTGCAGCCGAGTCGATGCTGACCTCAGATGTTTGTACTCGAGAGACACGTCAAAGGAATACCGAACGTTTTATCTTTCATTTACATGAACTGAAAGGGTCAGTGTCTCTGTGAGTGTCGGTGTGTGTTCAAAAATCAGTTTGTGTTGAAAAGAGGAACGTCGTTACTGTGTGTATGATAGCATCTTGAGAACAGTGTATATCCATGCTTATTGCTTATTTGTGGGAACCGATTTATTCCTGTTTGTATTATATTGTTCATTTTTAAACATTGTGTTATTTCCTGCACCAAATACTGAATTTAAGGACTCATAGGGATGATGATTTAAGAAAAAAGCAGACCACCTCCTCTCTGGTAATGGGGGTAAGAACTCTTCAGGTACGACTATCATAGTAATACTGTGCTGTTTCACCCCCCTATCCAGAGACTCATGTTATCTAACCTCTTCTGTCGCCCGCTCCCTTTTCATAATGGATCGTTTCTCTTGAGCAAATGTAATATTTTCATATTGTAGTACCTGGTTCTTGTATCTAGACAAATGTTTCTAACTTCACGTACTGACTATAATCTTCATAACTCTTTGAGGTGCACTGTGACTAATACAATGCTGCTATATCACAAGGACTTTTATTTTGTACATTGCATTTTTCGCGGATGCAAAGTGGTGAATCGTCACTAAAGGTGACAGATGCAAAGTGGTCTTGAATACAGAATCCCTGCGTACGTTGCTCCGGCTCCACCCAGGCTTCGGTGTGCTGCCTCGATGCGGTGTATAAATCTCAGTGACTGTGTGAAACTGTGGGTGTGTAGCAGTTCCTGTTGGTCTTCCTTACGAGCATGATAGCAGGTGCAGAAAGTAAAATGTAGCAGTCAAATGTTTTGAAAACCCCATCTCACTGGTCACTGTGTTTAAATAAAACTGTGGTGTTGCTTTTTGTTAATTTTGACTTTTTTGTCTTGAGTTTGGCTGTAGTTTTATTTCTGCCCCTAGTCGTGGTAAAATGTCTGAGCATTGGAATATTTGACATCGATCTGGATACAATCAAGTTATCAGCGCTTATCAGAAAAACACTGTGATCACATGACTTAAAAACCATCACGTTAAAAATGCTCCGAATGAAATTTTTACAACATGCACATTTGTCCCTACATATAATCAGAGTGCATGTGTTCATGACATCTGAACTATTTTTCATTTAGTATTTGAGTGAAATCAAATGCATCAGTAAAACAAACACAAAACACAGGATTTTAAAAACACAGGTTTCATAATAAAAATTATAATGATTATTTTCTTGTGCCTTTTTTCAGTGACATGGTTCAAAAGATGGCAGCAGTCGGTCCACTACTGAAATAGCTTGACAACTATTGACATTTCTACAGACACATCTATATACACTGTATACAGTTGACCTTAAAATATAAATCAATGTCATCAGTTGACTGACTGAACAACTTTAATGATTATTGCAATATCATGATACAGACAAAATTATAAACCCACACACAGAGAAAGGGGAATTATGGTCCTTCTGTCTTTTAATTTGCATGGAGTCAAACCACTTACATGATGTTCTGTTTAATTTGCTTATAAATAAATATAATGGGGCTTGTATATTTTAGATCTCAGAACTAAAGATCTCAGACACAGACACATGTCCAATATAACGCTTCGATTAATCATCTTGTTTCACTAAATGACACACACAAAATAAACTGATCAGAGAATCTGTAGCTATATCAAGTCAGCCAGTGTCAAGATTATTATCTTATTTATACACCGGCCTTCTGTGCATCCAGGGCTTCCTCAGTCAAGTTTGTGGTTTAGAACTTAACTGGTTCAGAAGGTTTGGACGACGGCAGCAGCAGCAGCAGCAGCAGCATCGATTACATAGTTACAAGGATGTAGACGACAAGAAAAGTGATGTGTGTAAACATTGATCACCGGTTCACATGTGACTATTCTTCGTTGGCATGACGTCAAACTTGTGTCCAGAACAGAACAGTTGTGCAACACACAGACGCACTACTGGCTGCATGAGGAGGCTGGAAAAGAACAGTTTCCTCTTGAAGTGCTCTGTATACATGTGGACGCTGTTCAGTTCACACGTGTTCTTTCTCTTCCATTTCGGACATTTCCGATTATTAGCAGCAGCTCTGATTACGAAGCTGCTTCCTGTGTTGACTGACGATTTCCCATGAAGGGATTTTATTGCTGTGTTGTCATCTCTTCTGTTGTTTATAGCTGAATATGATCATGTTACCTTAATAGCATTGATGGCTGGATGTGAATTTGTTCTCCATGTTCATTTCTAGAAAACACATTAGAACTGGTTCTTTTTATAAAAAAAATAATTAAAAGTCTGAGATATAATGTCAAGTGTTTCCATTTGTGATTTCTTTTCCGTGACAGGCTGACGCTCACTCAGCCCACTGGTCACCGGCTCCCTCTGAATGAAATCACAAGTGTTTGTTTGGAAAGTATTGAGCAGAGTCTTCGCCGTCGATACAAACAGCCAATTGCGATTGACGATTCAGACGATCACCCCACCCAGATCTGCTTCGCTCATCGTTACATAAGAGCTGGTTTGGAATTCACAGCTGTGTGTTGGGAGCACCCGGGGGCCGATCGATCAGAGAGAGGTTAAAACAAACTCAGTATGTAGCTGGTAAGAACTGGGAATAATCAGCGTGAGTGAGGTGGGGCAGTGCTGTAGTGACTGTGGCGACCAGGTTTGTATTCCACAATGACTCCTCATGGGCTTACCTGAAAACCAGAGCTTTTCACTTGGGTCCTTCACCGCCGCCCTTAACAAAGTTTCATGGAATAGTTTGGCTTAATCCTGCTAACTAACAAACAAAGGCAGAGGAAATCAGAACCTCCTTGATGCAGCCAATATTTCATACAAATCTATATAGAGAGCTAACGACAAAGGGGATTTGGATTCACCTAAGTTAAACACTATGATCATTAATGTTTCTATGTAACATCTGCTGTCACTCCTCATACAGTATCTGGTGTAGATCATTGTTACACTGAATTGGATTTGTGAACGAAAAAATAACTCACTGAATAATCATGATGCAGGCATCGGTTATAGTAGCATGATTGCCTGTAACACCAAAGGTCAAAGGCTTATTATGGTGACTGAATTATTTTAATTCTACTTTAATAGCAACTCTATTGAAAAAGCCTGCGATCTTCAGATATTAAGATACAAACATGACGGCTGCTGCTGAGCTGGAAACACACCCAGTGTTTCAGTGTCTATTCACCATCGAGTCCCATCATGGAATCAATGGCTCAAATGGTTTTGAAATCAAACTCTTTTACCAACATTGTTTCGATATTTATCGATTTCAAGCTCGAGGCGGTGAATTGCATCAACTGCTGCACGGACAGTTTTAAATGAAACTGCAGTTTGCTTGAGAGGCCAATGATTATCTGACAGACTGGTGCAAGACGCGTAGATAACAAGTCGGGTCTCATTGTGACTTTTATCCATTTTTGGAGAAAATCCAAGTGTCTAGAGACTAAACTGCCAGATTTTATTAGATGTGAATCTGTGTTTGTGTCTGAAGCTAAAAAAGCAGAAGAAATCGGTAGAGAGGACTGAGCTGTTTCTCCAGGAGGCCCCACTGTGCCACAGTGGTAATTAGGTCCAGCGTACTTAAGGACTACTCATTAAGTTCTGAGAGTTAATTAATTGTAGTATTTATAGTTTAATACATAATTTAACACACAACTGAGTTAATAATTGAAATTCAATCTATGTTCATTGCTGGCTATAATTAAGTATTTATTTTGGAAGGACATTTAAAGTTAACTAATCTGATAAATAATTGTCCAATTAAATGTTCTTGTGCATTGCCTTGCACTCTTAACTCATTATGTCAGTTTATTAATAAATTACTCGCTGGCTGCACCCAGAATAATTACAAACAGAGTATGACCTGCAGAGATGAAAGAGGAGCTCCCAGGGACCATCTGGTGAGCGTTTCCCACTTGGCCTTTGCAGTCATGTACTGGTTTGTACCTGCTGTCACTGTTTTTCAGCGTCTGTTCCATTACATAGTCAAAAAAAATAAAGAAACAGTCCACGAGGATTAAAACTGGTTCTTAAAATGACATGCAATGCTGCCAAGTCCCTGCTGGATTAAGATGTGGGCTCACACCTCAGATGTGTCAAACCAGTTTGGATTTTTCTCAGCAGAAAAAGACATGACACAAACTTCTCCTGAATACCAGTGACATGCCCACAATTCAAAGTCAAACCTGTGAATAATGTTTATAGATAGATACTCCCCTATCAGGCTCCTTAGGTCAGCTGGTCAAGGTTCAAATTTTTCAGTACTGGCTCCTCTGCTATATACAGCCTTCCACAGACTATTGCATCCGCTGATTGTTGCTTCTTTTAAATCTTAAAATTTACTTTAACAGATGGGCTTTTTTATACTGATGGATTTTTCTTCTGTTGTGAGAGTTTTTAAATCTTTTTAACTTTATGTTATATGTACATGCGTATCCATATATGTTTTTTATTGCATGTTTTTATTGCACGTGGTTACTTATTTCCCCTCTTCTTATCTTATAGACCTTTTAGTGTTGCATGTTTTTTATTAATATCATTAACTGAAAGACTTTTTTCATCCGCTATTAATGTATTTGTCAGCAACTATAACCTCAATGAAGGGTCCTCCACTGATGTAGCAACAGAAGTCAAAGCTTTTAAACACATTTCTAATCATCTATATGGAATCGTCTTCAGTAGTTTCATAAACGTGACACAAATCCTTTTTAAGAGTGTGTTGTGAAATATTTTCTTAGCTGTTTACACACATGTGATCATACAAAGGCCAGTTAGAACCTGTCTTAAATCCGTTAGTGTAAAAGTTTATTCTTTGTTCGTTAGTTTTAATTTCAATTTGAATCACTTGGGTTTAATAGCTTCCATTAACTGTCATTTATTTTTCTCTGATGTTTTTGTATACCAGGTTATAATTAGCATTTTTTAGGATTTTATGAATATCTACCTGAAAAGAAGCTGGGTGTTCAGAGATCTTCTGACTGGTTCATTTATGAGGAGATTGGTTATGAGTTATCTTTACACATCACTATGACGCAACTAAACCTGCCAGCATCATCCAGCAGATGGAGTCCTTCAACTGCAGCCACCAGTCGTCCTCACAGGGTTAGCTGCAGGTCCTGACAGAAAAGGCAATGGTAATTAACATATATGAAGTTGGAATTTGGCAAGAGGAAGATCAGATTATCGTCCTTATTAGTATTATCAAGACAATATTACAAAGTCATACAAAATGTTGCTAACTATAGAAGAGCTGATATTTATCAGCAATTTATATGTAAAGTCACAAGGTCAAAATAAGTTTCAAGATGTACTTTGAAGAAATAAATATCGGTGTCACTTTAACTTGTGTTGAAAATTTTTTACAGGGAACAGATGATGTATTAAGTTTTTCACCCCTCGTATATTTAAACAAACATTAGAAATATGTGCTAAACACAGCAAATAACCAACTGGGGACAGTCCAGTTAAATAAACAGACAAGATACATAAATATAATTAAAAAGATATTGTTAGAAATAAATGCAATAAAAATAATCAATAAGAAGATTGCACCAAAGGCCATGACTCCTTTAACAAGGACTTTATTAACACATGATATTATGCAGGAAGACTGCACGCATAATGAAACCGGCATGTTCTGACTTACTGTTAGGATTCCATAAAAGCACCTGAGCCACCACCGTCACTACTAGTCATCACTACTTGGCCCCGGGGTTATGGAAACAGGTTAACCCCAACTTCAACAATAGTGTTACATAAGTGGTTAAGAATACTACACTAAAAAGCTTTTATTTTGAAATCTTAGCTTGCTAGTTGAAGATTGATGCAGCTTGTACCAACTCACATGCCTTTCCAGTTTGATCTCCTGCTAAAGTCTGCTGTATATAAATCTATAAGATCTTTTATGATAAAAAAATTTCTCCATGAAAGTCAAAGATATTAGTTGTGTGGAAAATCATGATAATTAAGGTCTATTTCTTCATTTCTACCGACAATGTGAAGGTCCTTCTCTGATCAACAAACTTCTGTACAACTTGAAAATGATTTAACTAACTATTAAATATTGTTTTTTTCCCCACAAAACATCTGTATTTATGTCTCGTATATCAGTTTGTAACTATACACTGTGACGGAGATTTGAATTGCACTGTGTGTCATGAGGATTTAACACAATGTAACATCTACTGAGCAACAGCGCCCTCTACAGCCACATGTGGTGATTCATTCTGCCTTTGTGTACAATTGTAGCCAGACGTTGTCATACTCATAATTCTAGTCAGAATATGAGTCTGATACCGCTCCATTGGGCTGTGATTATGGGGCGTGTTTCAACCGAACCAGGAAAAATAATGCTTCTTTGCTCAATTGGATACACCTACAACCAATCAGAGCAACGTAGTATGTGACGTATGTAAAGCGAGGCATAGACAGACCTCAACTGCACGCACGCTGGAAGAAGTAGAAGAAGATTATTCACAACTCTATTAACAGTCTTTGCACAAAGAACAGGACTTGAGCACGGCTTCTCATCGTCTGCTCCACACTCGTTCCCCATTGAATTGATATTACCATCCTTTTACTCATATACAAAGCTACTAATGATGAAGCACCTTCTTAGATTAAGGACCTTTTAACTCCTTGTCAACACCGAGAGCCCATGGGTCCTCGGAGACTTGTTCTTAAAGTTCAGGGGT
Source organism: Pleuronectes platessa (assembly GCF_947347685.1). NCBI lineage: Eukaryota > Metazoa > Chordata > Actinopteri > Pleuronectiformes > Pleuronectidae > Pleuronectes > Pleuronectes platessa. The sequence continues at coordinate 17,354,147 of NC_070640.1, read as the reverse complement.
CTTCAACGTTTTTCAGGCCAAGGACCCCAAAACTGGTGGAGAGATGGAGCAGGGACCCCTACTATATAAATTGTATAAAATTGTCTTTTATATTAAGCTGGGCCTAGTGCCATATATAAACATAGCTACCCTGTTATTGTGCATTCAATACTAAGCTATTCAAATATAACACAGGCTCATATAGTCATGTTTTTAATTTAAACATGTGCTAGGTACAGGGTGGCCATGCCACTGCCATTTATAAACATACATCTTGCATACAACACTGAGCTATTAAAGTAATTCACAGATTCATGTTTTAATTTTAAACATACATGTAGAAGAGATAGTGAATCCTCAAGCCATCTCTGGATGACACACATACTCCCACATCAGTGAGATGTCTGACCCTGATGGGTAGCACACAACTTATCTAATCTTGGACGGATGGAGGCTGTCAGGCAGAGGGTCAAATCAGCCTCTCAATATGTCGGATGCATGTTAATGTGTATTTAAAGACATTTAAATTTGTGAAAAAAAATTGGTTAGATATAAATCTTTTTTTTTTTTTTACATTAAAAAAATTCTAATCAACCAAACATTTCGCGACCCCCCTGCAGTACCTCCGCGGACCCCCTAGGGGTCACGGACCCCCTGTTGAAGACCTCTGTTAAAGTTTCTTCAGCTACAACCGGATTCAAAGACAAATTAGAAATTAAAGCTCTGTCCACATTTTTAAACGGTAACTGAGATTTATTTAGGCACGTTTTTGGTCAATGAAATGTATATTTTTGTACTATCAATTTTGCTATTTAATTTAGTGTCTTACTTGGATCCATAATTTATTAAAAACTCTATTATAAATTAAATGTACATCATGTTCCTTTTTCAATGTAAACAACTTTGAGTTGCATTTATGTATAAAAGGTGCTATGTAATTAAAGTTGAACTGCGTTTATTATTATCATTATTATTATTGTTAAGTTTGAAAGTGACTGATCAATTTTAATTTGGACAGTCACCGTTAAATACAGATTCCAACCGACACATTTTTACAGAGTTGTCACTTCTGTAAAATATAGACAAAAATAATTAGAAAGCGAAAGTTCTAAAATTGTGTTTCTATAAAACAGCTCTTCCTTCTCGTGTTATTATCTTCCCCAAAAGATTCTGTGTGAGCACAGCATATATTCCTTATCAACGAGTGCAACTGCACTGTACTAGGTCTAATCTTGGAATAGTGATTTGTGAGAAGTGAAATAATCAGCAAAAGATCAAATCCTGTTTGCGAAGAAGTAAAAGTTTCTCACATGCTGTTATTTGCAAGAATGAGACATAACACTGTCCATTTATATTCATCAGTAAATATAGAAATTATTATTTCCTAATTTATTTTCCTTAATTATTTGTATTTACTAGTAGCTTTGTAAGTGTTTGTGGACCTTGTTCTATTTTAGTGATCTTAGTGTCAAACATCTCAGATCTTCACTGATCTCTAATCAGCTGCTGAGATCAGACAGAGCACAGAGTGCAGCCGCCAGCAGCCGACCTCTGCACGCATCCTCTCGTAGGCGAATGGATCTGGAAGTGGGTCATTTTCAACCGGAGGAAGAAGGGAAGGCTTTGCACTAAACTCTCAAAATGATGCACTAGAATATTTTTGTTTGTCAATCGCTGTGTCACCAAATTACCACCGGGGTATTGTTTCAATAGTAATGAGGGTCACCAACTGTTAAAGAATGAACACATTACTTATTGATCATGAATTTTCTTAATTTACCATTAACAAATACATTTGGAATAAATCACTTTGGAATTCATAAGATAAAATAAGTTAATCCTTTATTGATCCCCATGGGGTAAAATCAGGTATTATAGCAGCACTAGTTCAGAATAAATACAGGTAAAGAGAATACAAAAATAATAGTTGAAAATAAAAATAGTGGGAAAAAATGATATAAGAAGAATTACAAAGACACATTGATACAGATAGATTTATTGGTCCCAAACACATGCAATGTGAGCACCATTGAGACATTTCGCGAAGCCCATTGAAAATTCCTCCAGAATACGTATATTTTCACCACTTTCTAACTTTCTGCAAAATTTGGTAAGAATTTGAGCATGTTAAAGCCCTCAAAAAGCCAATTCCTTTGCCTGAATAATAATAATAATAATAATAATAATAACAATAATAATCATTACAATTTCAATAGGGTCTCACCTGACCTTTCATGTCAGTGCTCGGGCCCTAATAATAATCATTACAATTTCAATAGGGCCTCCCACTGTCAGTGCTCGGGCCCAAATAAAACAGTACATAAATATATTATGTCAAAACAATGATGTAAAAAGGAGACATAGAGGAGATAAAAGGTAGAAACAGTTTCTTTTTGTTGTTAAAATGGAAACGATGTTTTAAATCTCATTGTAAATCGTGCAATAACGTTTTTACATGCCTATTTAACACTATGATTACAAAGGTTGTATTTGAGTTTATTCCCCCGGGAGCCAGATACTTTTTACGGTAAGCACGAAGGACAATTTAGTAGGAAAGCGAAGCTGCCACCTCGCCACCAGAGATGGTAAAACTACAAGATTAGTCACCGCTGTAAAAGGGAAACGAGAAATAGCAGCGCAGCACCGAGGACTCACTAGCTTAGCAAAACATGGCGTCGGGCATTTCTCGTGACTCCAGTTCCTTGTTGACGGTTTGACTGTCTCTACTCGTTCAGCACGATGGCGGAGCATGCATGTGGTTTAATAATAATCCTTATCTTTATTTATGACCAGGTAAACACACACAAACAGCTGCTGTTATTGTCGTCGTGTCGGTGCAGCTCTTCCCACCACAGAGTGTCTGATCGCTACAGCCAGTCACATATTCGAATGTATTCATATAATAAAAGGAATGCGGTTATTTTGATCTGTAGCACGTTTATATATTTATTCATATTCACATTTAACTACCAGCAGAAAAGTCTCAGTTTTGAGTTGTGATGCAAACCTCTAAACCAGACTGCAGCAGTCCCCATAGCAACAGAGGAGAGGGTGGGCATCACTACAGCCACAGAGACGAATGATGAATCAAGAGATCACAGCCCAGGCTTCATATCGTCTTCAGCACTCAAACCAAGACCATAAATCACATAGACCACCCTGCTTTCTTTGTCACAGTTTGAAACCTGAGACATTCCATTTGGCCCTGATTTCCCTAACAGGAGATAATGGTACAACCCACCCCCATTAGATAACATCCACCGAAGGCTTCCCCTCCCTCCATCTGGCAGCTACCACTCGCCACAGATGGGGGTGATCCTCTCCATCCACCACGAACCTAGTGCTCATTGTAGCAGAATCACAGTGCACTGGATTGAACAGAGCAGAGTACCATCCAGGCTGTTGTCTGGGAGGGGTGGGGTCCGGCTACATTGATACCACCAAACATTAGCTCACAGACTGACACGGGAGAGGCAAAAAAAGGGGAGAGAAAAAAGAGAGAGAGAAGAGGGGGGAAGATTGCGCCTGAAGAGGAATATAATACGGGTAAGGAGAAAAGGGGGTGGATGGATGGAGAAGGGAAAAGACAACTGGGAAGGGTCCAGAATGGTTCGAATAGATCTGCTCCTTCTCTGCTGCTTTTTTTAACCTGTTCACTAGATTCTCTTTTCATCTGTGGCAATTTTTATTCCAGCTATGTGCAGATTTATTCATGATTTCATAAATGTCTGTGCGGCTGCAGCGCTTATTTCTCTCTACATTTGATATCCCTGTGGTGATACTTGCTCGTGGACGGAGACTCTCTGGGCCACGGTGGATGAATCTGACCATTTGGCCCAGATCACATTGTGTGTGTGTTTTTTTTTGGGGGGGGGGGGGGGGGGTCAGTTGTTGTGACCATACTGTATATGATGACATAATGTAGTGGCTGTGACAATTCTATGACACAATAGTGACTGATATTTATACTTGGTTATTGGCGACTGACTGGCTTCTTGCTTGTAAACATGTAAACGATTAATAAAATACTGTGACTTTTGAGCTGTTAGCTTTCAGCACAGAATAATAAATCTAAATCCATGTGTTTGTCTTAGAACTCCAGGTTCACATATATAGTTCATTTTATCAGGCACCTATAGAAAGATCTTTTAAAAAGCTAATCTGGTAATCACTGTAAATGGGTGCATGAATACAAAAAAACATTTTAAACAGATTTTAACAGAGATACATGCATTTTCCATCCATTTTTAGTTTCAGAAATGTGTTTCTATGGCAAAAAAGAAGTAGATTAATTATCCCTGAGGAATAGGACTATAAGGAGTCATAGTCAGCTAACATGTAGTATAATTAAAGTAATTAATAAAATTTGTTAATGAGTTTGTGTGTGGTTCAAATCCATTGCTATTGCTGTGTTTGTGGCCAGGATGAAAGGAGACACCCCAGTGAACAGCAGCATGAGCGTCGGCCAAGCCAGGAAACTGGTGGAGCAACTGAAGATTGAGGCTAGTTTCTGCAGGATAAAGGTAAGACGAGTTCAACTCCTCCGATTCAGATGTGAGTCACGACACTGCAACAATGGAAAACATACTGTACATGTGATACTGAAGTCAAAACAGGAAAACAGAAATACTAATGTGTGCACACGTAATTCCATTTAACTATAGTAACGTCAAAAGCTGTCTTAGTGCAGTACATCCACCAAGGTCCGACAGCTCCCTTATGAAAGCATATTTAATTCACTAGATTCAGATTTTTATTTGGATCTGCACCAATTTCACACACTCTTTTTTCTTTTTCATCATAATTCTATTATTGTCTAAGAAAAAAAATGAAAATAAAAGATATCCCATCTCACAATGTCAAAGATAGTTTTGAAAAACTGGAATCTGCCACATGTTCTGGATCCACAACACATTTGTATGGATTCCTCTTTGGGTTTCCACACCCCTCCACAAAATTGCCTGGAAATCGTACTTTTATCCACTTTTTGAGTACTTTTTGTGTCATCCTGCTAAAAATAACAAACGCAGATGAAAACATAACCTTTTCGGAGTTGACTACAAAATGGCAGTTACCATTAGAGGAGAAAAACTAAAATAACTTTGGAATTTGAAACCTAAATATTTAATCAATAAAGACAGGGTTACCACTATCTAGAATCTAGATTATAGACGAAAAGTGTAAAGAATATGTTTTAATCTTTTCTTTGAATTTTCCGAGAAGGTCTATGAAATAAAAACAGATGTAGACGAGCACCAGTGACCTTCTCAGTGTGACTCAATGCTTCCCACTGGAGTGTTTCCAAACAGTACTGGTTTCCATCATGTTCCTAATGGCATCACAAACACCTTGTAGAGGCACCTTTCTTCTTCAAAGAGAACATTACATCATAAGAAAAGTTAAGCACAGGAGAAATCTTCTAATTCTGTGTTAAAGACAATTCTCAACTCTCGTCGCTACATTTTACTTTTCCGATTTGCAGGGGAAAATTTTAGGGCAAAAAAAACTGAACCTGCATTCGGACACATGAAGTTTCCTTTAGTCAGAGGCTCAGAATAAAGAACTTCCTTCTACTAATTACAAGCCTGCTCTGAGTCATGTACCACTCTTTTAAAACTGATAAGTGAAATAAAACCGGCGGCTTACAAGTGTTCGGACATGTTATTCCTGTTGTTATTGGCTTAAATGTTTATTTTTGTCCTTGTGTTGTGCTGAGTTCACTGCTGTATGATGATGTGTGCAGCATTTATAGCATTATGTCCATGTACACAAATTCACAGCTTTTGTAGAGAAGCATTTGATCCAGTTGGATTTACAGTGAATCGTTGAGTTTTGATCTGTATCTTTGAATCCATGTCACTGAAACACTTAAATGTTCAGACTTAGACTTTAAACTCATGTGTGTGTTGGCGAGAGCTCTTAAATGGAGACAATGGAGATTTGTTACAGTGTACAGTATGTATTGATATATTTGGTCAACATCATATTGTTAGAAATATATTAATTTAATCAATTTGTCACTAGAACAGCAATCAGTAAAGTTCATACCTCCACCAAGCCCCAACTGTCCCCTTATGAAACAACATTTAAATGCACTAGTTGTAGATTTTTAATCGGATATACTCATAAATATCAGTCTCCTAAATATATCTGATATTTTTCATCATGACCCATGAATTATTTTCTGAGAAACCAAGGAAAATACAGCAAAACGTCCTATCTCACAATGTTAAAATTAAAAAATATCATTCCACCAGGAGTTGTGGTAATCTGTCCTGTAGTTGTTGGTGTTATCAAACCAACCAACCTACCAACACACAGTGGTGAAACATAGCCTGCTTGGTGGAGGTAAAAATCTCTCTGATAATTCTTGAATAAGAATGTGATTTCTTCCATGTCTCTGAATGTATCTCAGCCTCTTATTACAGACAAATGAATGAAATCAAATGATCAACTTGGATTTGTCGTCTACTGTCATCATGTTCCCAAACTGCTCTCAACCTGATCCCCCCCCCCCTCCCCCTCCAGGTGTCAAAGGCCGCAGCCGATCTGATGGCGTACTGCGACGCACACGCCTGCGAGGACCCACTGATCACCCCTGTGCCCACCTCAGAGAACCCCTACAGGGAGAAGAAGTTCTTCTGTGCTCTGCTTTGAGACAAATCAGGGATTGTTGTGATTTAAAAAAAAAGTGCAACTGTACAGTATGTACAGTGTGTACACGTACTTCCATTTGAAATAAGACATCGATGTACTATAGTAACCTTGCATAAAAGCTGCCGATGTACAGTACATTATCAACTACATGTCTTGAAGTGAATTCTTTAACTAACATTAGACTGAAAGAACAAAAATAACAGAGATTTAACACGTTGAATCAATAAAGAGAGAGTTACCTCTATTTAAAAGAACTCAAAACAAGACCAGAAGTGAAAAGAACGGACATTTTACATGCAAACATCACCTGGTTGAAAACATGGACATCTCATGCTCAGTCACAGCACAGGAAACTGCCACACAGGACAACAGAGGCTCCGCACACACACTCATTCATATGGATTCTGCAGCTTTTGAAACATTCGTCTGAGGCGTTCAATTCCCACAATCAGCCTATTATGGGCAATGGTGGTGCTATGTGTCTCAGATGTTGCCCTGGTTGGTCAGGACTGACAGTTCTGCCCCATGTAAACGGTGCGTACATCTGGCAACTAAGAAAAAGATGTCCCATTAATAACGGTTATTGTTTGGTGTGACCACAACCATTTTCTGTCAGAATGGAACTGTTGTTTTACACAAAGAAACCCTGATACTGAATGTTCTTCCATCAATATTTAGATTGTCCTTCAGAGCTGCATCCCATCCCATGTTAATATATTTTGTATTCTCCCATCCTCTTTATGGCAGTTACTTGTTATCTACCAAGGACAACTAGTTACATGTGGATTATTATGATTATAATCAAATCATGTCATGGTTTTATTAAGATTTTAGCATTGTGCTCATTTCTATACTGTTGCTAAGGTGTGAATGTGTTTGTGTGTGTTTGTGTGCGAATAGGTGCTACTGTAAAACCTAAAACAATTCTTTGCATCTGATCCATGATTTCAATGTTTTATAGTTCCAACAGCAACCTGACCCAAGTTTATATATAAATATATATATATATATATATAAAATATCACACATTCCAGGGATTGTGATAATTTAATATACAATCTAAGCCATTGAAGCAGAATTAGCTAATGCGTTAGTCAGATCAACATTAAAAAGAATCGTACAGCAGTTATTATGTACTTGTCATCATTTGATCATGTCTGAGAGTGAACAACTATAATGTCTCTGCACATTCATGTGAAATGAGGGCTAAAGAGAGTGAACTGGGAATTAACATTTTAATTAGAGGTTTCACTTTCTCCATCTATAGAACATGCCATTGTTTTGTTCTGTTCATTCAGATTCACTCAAGAGGAAACTGCTCCTCTTCAATCTAGCATTGTAGCCATGATGAAACTTTATGGGGCAACCTGCTCTGGTCAAATGTATTTTTAAAAAGTCTTGCAAAGATCAAATTTGGAGCTTTGGTGAAAAAGTAACAATGGAACGAGCATTGAAATAAATAAAACTTCAACTCATCGATTGTTTTCTCTCATCTGTGACTTTATTCAAGATAATATATAAAAACTGAGTTTTCACAGTGAAATGCAAACACATCCGCCAGTGTTTTAACAAGGAGCAGCTACACAACGGGTACATCTTCATTTAGCTGGTGACTGCAAGCGTTCATTTACGTGAGAGAAACGTTATGGGACACAGCCTACACATGCACTACTGTCAATTTTATAGTTCATCTACTCAACTGTGTAAACTAGCATGCATTAAATTAAGGCATCTTGAGTGTAGAAGTACATGAAGTTAATATCAAGCTCAGCTATGAAGATCTGAGTAATAAAATACATCGCCTGGGTGGGATTTTTAGCTTTTGTTGGACGCAGGTAACCCCCCCCCCCCACACACACACAGTGGGTGTGTCATGCCTCCATTTTCTTAGGTTTTTGATTTATATGAGACACTGTCAGGTTCTGCAGGGGCTTCCAACACATTCCTTTGTAGGAGTACAGCATATTAGTATCCATAAAGAGACCATCAGGGCCCTCATCATGCCATAGATATTGGTCTTGATTAGGATCACTTTCACAGCCCAGTCACCATTTAATCACACCAACCGGCCCAACTCATTTGCTTTGAACCCCGCACGTAAGGCAGCTGCTTTGTTGACTACAGACACACAATTTGCAGCATTGTCTTGCTAATTTAGTAACACATGTATGTCTGTTAAGATAAAGTCTGACATTTTAATGGTAAAAGACTTAGACACCTGTTTGACAGTGTTATGAGTTTGGCCATTGGCATTTTATTTATACACATTTCAATCTACAGGGTTAAACAAGTTTTTAGCAGACCCCATAAGGGAATTCCAGCAATTTTAGAATTCCAGCAATTTTAGTTGCAGGATCAACAGTTAAAATGGCAAAGTGTTTGTACTATAATTGTAAAAGTATATCTGCATCTATGCAAAGTCTAGTATCATTTGCATTCTTAGGGTTATTTCTTGTCTCACATCAAATGCAAAACACTCCAAGCTGACAATCCGCTCGCGAAATACTTTAAACATTGGTGGATTAACATATCAAACTGTGAAACACGCCTTTTTTTTTTAAATGACAGCTTTGAACTTTCCAACGAGTTTAAAAACGTGGGGCAAAAAGGCCAAGATTTGAAGAAGAAAGATTAGTCTTCATTAGCAGACATTTTGACATGAGATAACTACCAATAATAATTAACAGTCTGCAGGTTTCTAGTCCAGAGCTACACGACAAAGACCACGAGCAGCGCATGAAAGTTATTTTAGGGGTTTGTAGGATTTTCAGAAATGTGGCAAAACTTCTCATTCGAATTTAAAAACAAGCCAACTTCCATAAACTTAAGTGTGTCGTGCCCATTCATATCTGCTGTGCATTTGGATTGAATAGAGCTCATGAAAGAGGTAATATACAGTTTGAACTAGAGTAGTAGAAAACAATGAGTGAGCAGTTTATAGGAAGGCGTCACACCATTCTTTCAGACAGCTAAAGCAGTCATTTTGTTGTTTGGAATTTGCCATGCAAGTGTCCTTCAGCCAATCCCGGAAAAGCTCCTCATCTTTCTTAAGCACTAGAAACTGGCCGAGGACAACATACGCCTGTGGACATAAAAGTAGAGACAATGAAAAAAGAATAATTAAAACAGATATACAAAAGTTACAGGACTTTACACATCAAATGTTGTCTAAGTACAACTGCAGTGATGACAGCATGAACGAATGATTGGTATGTGGAAACGGGATGGGCTGGCAATTTACAGTAGGAGAACAGGTTTTCCAACCATCGTATGACTAAACCAAATGACCAGCAAACAAATGATACTTAGGTTGAGAGAGGGATCTATCTGACACAGTTAGACTGTAGACAAGAACATGATCAAAGGTTGCTTCCAAATAATATTGCTCAGCTAACTGCTCCACTGTCGTAAAATTGTGTTGCGCCATCAGAAAGTAACAGAGCTTGTGATTCTGACGGGTTAGGGTTACAACAACAAGGAAAAGCCCTACAATATATTTGGATATAGTTTTAATGATGCAAGGGTAGCAATTGTTTAAGTATTTTTTTTGACAAATAACTAACAATAATAGCTGCCACAGATTAAAAACACTGAAGTCTAACTGTAGAAGTCATGCACTTGTCAATGCTCACAAACGCATGATAATTGAGCAAACTGTTCTTAGATTTAAGATCTTAACACAAACATTAAACACACCAGTTAAATTGTCCAGTATAACAGAGGAGATAAGCAGTGCGCCGCGCCTTGTCAACGCCTTAAATATTTATTTTGCCTCACCTTGTCAAAACCTTTCTCCTCCAGCCTTGTGCCAAGGACCTGTCCGATGCCTGCCAGAGCCATCACGGTCTTCTCGCCCATGGGCTCGGCCACAAAGTCCTTATGCTTTTGGGATGTCGATGACATGGCTGGTTTTAGGGGAGCTGCAGGTCACCTGGAAATCAGCTGTAAAAAAACAGGACAGAAAATGGAAATTAAAATATAATAATAATACAAAGATAATCTTGAATTTCCCAAATGAATTATCCCTCTTGGGCAATATGGAACTATTGGAATAACCTGTTGCCTCTTCATTTTTTGGTGAGGAGAAATGTTCAGTAGGAGAATTTGACTTGACTTTAACTTGCTTTCTTAGTAAATTCTTTACATTTTATGAAAAACAACGGATCTACAACAGACAGAAGGGGAGATGACACGGATATCGATGTTTTTCAATCAATATACAGTTGTACCGTAAATCAATATACGCTCAGACTTAGTTGATAACCAACAGATGAGTAGTAGTATAGGGTTCACTAGAATCCAATGTTCAACGGAATCACCATGACAAAAGAACCGAAAGCAGGAAACCAGGTGTCACAGCAGAACTTTTCAACGATGAGTTTATTAAATATAAATAATAATGTCTGTCCAGTATCCAGATAGCACAGTTAATTATTTGGATTAGATTGGATCGACCTGCCTGTGTTTACAATGGGTGACATTAAATAGTTAACATTAACGCGATGACAGCTTACTACTGAATTACGCGCGCATTGGATTTCCGTGCTAACAACGTTAGCACAAGTAGCTAACGTCCACCAGCTGGAGAGCTGCTAATATCAAGAGTAGCTGCTTGTTAGCTAGGTGCGTTACTTTAGAGGTGGTTCCGTTTCCAGACATTAAATGACCCTCACGTGTCTCTTGTCCGTGGCTCAGTCTCTAACGTCGGGGATAAGAAGTGACCCGTCACATTTTAGGCGCCTTCGGATCAACTTTAAACCGATGTAGCTTCAACGCATGGAGCTAACCCCCTACCATCGCGGGTGAAGCAGCGTCTCGTGCTGTTTGTTATTAACAGTGCACTGATCTCACCATGCTGCGTGTTAATACCGCGCGTGCACTTACCTTATAGTGTCGTGTACAGACTAACGAGGAGCGGCAGGATTGTTTCTGTTTCTGCACAGCAGCCGACTGGGACCACAATGCACCGCGCCTGCCTCTGGGCCCATAAAAAGCTCAGCTATGCGTTCTTACGTCACGTGGTGTTCTTCTTCTCTGATATTTTGCGCAAGTTGTTATCCACGGTGATGCATTACTGCCACCCTCAGGCTGTATTCGTTATCTCGGCATTACATATATATAAATAAATTACATTTAATATTGATATAGTTCAAACAGGGCTGGTGGACTCTGGTTGGAACCCAGGGTCGTACCTCAAGTCCAGCTCAGAGTAAACAGCCTTACGTTTTCAGTTCATCTTGGATCTCATTCACCATGGTGGCATCTCCGTGACTTCTTGCAGCGCTCTGTTTATCGACTGATAGGAGTTCCCTCTTGGCAACATTCAGAGGTGCTGCTCGGAATCGTTTCTTCTGGGTGACAATAAAGTCTAACTCTCCCTGATTGAAGTTAGGCAGGTTAGATCTGCTGCCGAAGATCTAACCTGCCTGTCCACTCACCAGCTTAAAACACACTGCCTGGATTCACTGTCAAACCACAGTCACTTCCAAGAGTCCTGCGACTCTTTGTCACCTGGCACTTGAGTAATAAACACGCTCTTTGGTTTAACTTTTGTTAAACGTTTGTCTGCGTTTGTAATAACACGTATTGTATACGTAAGCAACTAAAAGTTGTAATCATCAGCGATCTGTTTGCTTTGTATTCACATATCCATCCATCCATTTGAAGCGGTAACAAACCAACCCCTGAAGAGCAGTCACTGCCCCCTGGTGGTCAAAAGGAGACACTGTCAAGAGTTGAGTTTTTATTACCAGGATTTCCTGTAGAACTTTCATATATTCTTTTCAGGTAGTAGGCTCAAACTGTTAAGATGCTGAATGTTGGTGATGCATTTTTCTAACTCTTTACATGTGCATTCCTGTAAATAAATACGTGATCAGAAACTAATTTCAGGTTTAAATCAGTGCACTAGCAATTAATTAATTCCAGTTCAATAGAAGTCTAATCCAGGGTCAGTGCCATAGACTGTAGGTCAGTGCACAGCAGGTCAGGTTAACTTGTACAAAATGTTTCTGCAGACTAGCAGCGTAATTGAGTAATCAGAAATAAAATGTATAATAATAGTGATAACTAGGAATTAAATCGAGCAGATATTTATGGATAATTCTCATTGACCCCAGTACCAACTTACTTGGTTCTTTCCAGGGAACTTTCTAAGAAATATTGGGAAAAGCACAGATTTAAATGTTTAGTTTCACGTTTCCAAAAATGTTAGGCACTGAGATGTCCCGTGAGATGCAGAAATATGAGTTGGACGAGTAATGATTTTTTTTATAGCTGCACACGACACATGCAAAGACGTCTCGTCGTTCGGGGTCTCCCTGACCCTGAGTCGCGACGTCGGGCCCGCCCAGCCGCCTGCGTTGTGTACTCGAGCCTGTTGTTGCTCAGTGATGCGAAGCAGAAGAAGATGTAGCTCCAAGCTGTAATAATAATACAATTTTATTTTTATTTTTTTATAGCTGCACACGACACACGGGAAGACGTAGGGCCTGTCGCATGTCGGCCGGGGTCTCCGTGACCCGAGGGCGGGCGCCGCGAGCATCCCCGGCGGCCAGTGTTGGGTACTCGAGCCTTTTCTTGCTCAGTGATAATAAAAATAAAAATAAGAAGAAGAAGAAGAAGTTAGTTTTTTTAACTTCACTAATAACCACACAGGAAAACCTTGGTTATTGCTTTAGGGATAATTTTTATTTACTCACATTAGACAAGATACAGAGGTTCCATTACATTGCTTTTTTTGTCATAATTGTGCGCATTAATTTCCTTTTAGCTGTGTTGCTCGACACTAGTATCCACATGGCATTTGCATCCTTCTTTGGAAAAGGGGTAAACTTGGGAGTTGATAAGTGGGTTTTATTAGTGCAACTTTTACAGTGACTCAAGGTTTGCAGTTTGCATTATTGAGCTCTGCCTACAGCTCAGACAGAATGTTGGAAGCCAGACTGCAGGTGAGTCCGGTGCCATCAGGCTCCACATTAATCTTCTTCACGACGCCATCTTCCACCAACATAGAATATCTGAAAGAAAGGATGAAATACACTCAGATTTATGAATATGATCTTCAATGCAATCTTTAAAACATGCCGTCCATCTTAAAAAAAGGTGTCCTTACCTCTTGGATCTCTTGTTACCAAGTGCCTGAACAATCTGATCATTGTCAATTAACAGGTCAACTTCCTAAGAAGGACGACAGAGAAAGACTGATGAGTACACAGTCTCAGTGCCTTAAATAGAACTTGAATACACTACACATTTAGTTTTTTACCTTTGTAAATGCTCCAGTAGGATCAGCCAGCATTCGAACCTGCAAAAGAAAATAGCAGTAAGCTCCATATTAATAATGAGATCTTATCCATCAGTATGAATTTCATTTATCTTGAAGGTCCATAATAAACATATCACCACACAAAAAGGTATTATTTGTGAGCTTCATTAAATTAAGAAATGCTTTTATTGTGTTCAAGCCCAGTACACTGTGATAATGTCTCACAGATGGCTGGGCCTACCCACTTAAATGGACCAGAAATAGGACCTCCTCCTTTCCACATACAAACTCTGACAGCAGGAATTATTTGCAACTCTGTAAAGCAACACGACTTTTTAACCTTCAAATAGCAGCTTCAACATCTAATGATTTACTGACTTGGAAAAGGGATAATGGAGCCACTTTCATTCCCACTCCTCACTGAACCTATGCTCTGACTATGTGTACAATTGGGGATCATGTAATTTGGCTCAGGCTCAGCAAGTTCAAGTGTAATGATGAACAGTAGATTAGTCAAAAATAATTAAGTCATTTAAAATCAGCATTCATCTTGAATATTCAGTGAGGAAACCATAAATCAAGAATTCTAACGATTGCATTTGTTAAAGCAGCAGCTCAAGGAGCCAGTGTACATGAGGAATATCATGAAAAGCACTTAATCGCTCAAACAGTGAGCACGTAGAGTTTATCTACATATATGTCTGCAGAGGGTAATGTTGCTCAATTAAAAAAGGTACACAAGCCGTCTTCAGACATGAATTCCTGAAAAAATCTGCACAAGGAGGTCTAGACATTATCCAGAGTTATCAACAAAAGCTCCCGAATCTCATTGTCTCTCCAGGATAACATCATTGTAGTTGTCTTCTACATTTGAGGCTACTCCTTTTCATTTTTCAGTTTTCATTTACGTGTAGGAAACGTTATCAACACACTCACTCACTATCTGTGAATCATCTGGATAATCTCCTGCTTCTTTCTGACATATGCGTTCTCACATACAGTCTCTCCTTATTGTTTCCGGAATTTAAGTTCAGTGTTTACAGATCATGTCTGAATGCAGTTATAGTGTTGCTTTGACATCTAGAATGACTTAGCATTGATATTCTCCTCCCCTGAATAGTGACAATTTGCGGTCAGATGTTAAATTAGAAGTTAGATTTACTGGACCTCGAGCTGCCGGCTGTGACAGACGTTGCTCACATACAGAAGCTGTGGTCCGTACCTTTCCATCCGCGCCGTGCTCCTTTCCCCACGCAGCCATGACAAATGCGTCATTGACAGAGATGCAAGCAACTTCCTGAATACCTTTACTCTTCAAGTCCTCGGCCTGCTGCACAAAACCTGGGAGGTGAGTCTGAAAGCAACAAAAAAAAAAACTCAGGTCAACCGATGCGAAGGGAATTGTATACATGACATGTCAAGCAAAGTTAACTGGTGAAATCACCTTGGAACAACCAGGGGTAAAAGCTCCAGGTACAGCGAAGAGGACGCCTTTTTTCCCCTTGAAGAGCTTATCCATGGAGACCTTGTTTCCAGGCTCCCCCTCCTGGACCTCCACTGCGGGGAGATGTTCACCAACCTGGTGGAGATGGAGAAGACAAGAGAGACATAAGTAAACTTACTTTTTCAAATTGACAACTTCCAACTGTACAGATATTTTTTTGTCCCTTAAGCAGAAATAAACCATTAGTTTCTCCATGTATAATAAGTTTTTTTTCCACTTCTTACAGCTTCTTCAATGATATTAACCCAGCATTTTCACAATAGTACTGATATTGTGGCCACTGGCAGGATACCATTATTTAGAGATGACTATGTGTCTTATATGCAGCACCGTTTAGCAGAAAAAAGGTTAATGTAAAACAGAATTTCAACAATTCTTTAAGACCAACATGAATTAAACTTCAGACCCATGTCAAGTGCAACTGATAAAAGGTATATCAGAGACTGAGAATTATCAACAACTACTCGTAACTAACAATAACCGGTTTCACATTGGTCTTGTTAGCAGTTTTATTATCGAATGCTAATATCTGTATTGCTAGGAAAACTACAAACACACGGAGACATTAAAAACTAATTCAAATTTTGTGAAGGAAGCAGCATTGAAGTGAACGTTACCATAAAGACCCACATTAACATATTTCAGAGCTAATTCAGATTATTAATACTCACTTTTTTAGACTTTTTTAAAGTCCCGGCAGAAATTCAGTAAAAAGCAACAGTGCTAATTATTTTATCAAGTATAGTCACACCAAAGTAAAGATGTGAAAGAAAGACGTGCACAAAACACAGGAAAGATCAGACATACATTGTTTAAATTCCACATTTTCTCAATGTATTCACAACAGGGAATCTGGGATTATTATAAATATCGTTATTTTTATAATTATTATAAAATGTTCCAGTTATGTGTGATTCCTGTTTAGATAAGATCATGGATGTTTTTAGAGATTAGAGGTTTGTGGACCAAGAGTGGATAAACGCAAGAGTATTGATGCTTGAGCGGCGGTGGCCACTGGAGGGCGACATAACAACACACATAGAAGTACATACCTCTTGTCAAAATGGCCGAATAAATAATCAGATTAAATTCATTTAAAAATGGAAAAGAACAGATAAATAAGGCCACTTGTCAAACGGTGGTTGTTTTAAACATGTTTGAACAAACACCGAGAAAGATGCATTGCACTTTCTCCAAGTTGTGCAGTGGAAGATTAAAGATAAACCAACCAAACACGCTGTAACAAGTGTGAACATGTAACTAGTAGAATTAAGTTTAGTCTCAGACAGAAGGAACACTGACAAACACACGAGGCAGCAGGTTTTAAATTGTACAAGCAGGTATTTGACGCGTCTTAAGGTCAGTGTCGACATTACCAGAGTAGTAACTGTACACCAGCACCTCCTATACACACTGACAGCTTGTTTTATGTTTACACACAGTGGTGCAGGAGTAGTTGCTCCAGAACTGACAGCACGGACGCTCAACTAACCACAGACTCCATTCATCCCATGTTACAGTCCATCATGGCGGACCCCTCTCTCTCTGCGGGGCCGTTAGCTCAGTGAGCTACACGGACAGTCTGACCATCTAACCTTCAGCCTGCTTGTCAGTGCAAATACACCGACGCGTCCTTGACCTAGAGCAGGTCGCATCCACGGCTCACAGCGGCTATAGGGGCTTACCTGAATGGGCATGTTGACGGTAGCAGAGCGGTGTAGTAGCCTGACTGCGCACTGGACCACACTGGTTCTCTTAATGACGCTGGACGTGATGGAGAGCATGTTTAGCTTCGTTGGGCTAGCTAGCTCTGTGACGCGTGTGTAGCCTGTCTGTGCTAACAGTCTATGATGCTACCTCACTCAGTCACTCACACACCTCCTTTAGAGTTCCAGTCACTCCGCCTTCCTCCAGGTTCTGAGTTTGACAGCAGAGAGTTAATCTCACTGAGGCTAAATCTTTTTCTGCTACCAGGACGCCTTATGTCTGAGGTGTGTTTGTTACACGGACTGATGAGTATATAAAGTAATATATCACTGCAGCTGGAGACATCTATCAATCTATACACGTCATATCCATCAGAGACCAGTCCAACTCGTTTCCAGGCACACTTCAGGCAAAGGACCAGACCTCTGATTTTGTAGGCTAACCCTTTTTAGGGTTTAGGTTATATCACTGCCCTCTGCCATCTTTTCAGTGATGTCATCTTTGCAAATTGCCATAATAATCTCCATTTCTGTTGCTACAACCACAACAGTGAAAATGTGATATTTCAAGGGCCTTTGATTTAATAATTCAGATTGACCTGATATTGTCTGAGCCAAAATCTGAGGTGAAATTAGTCGGTGGAAACCATAGACTGTGGTGGAAACAAGCTGTTCTCAATGACCGTCTGTTATTTTTTGGCTTGAATTAAGTTTTTCTTCATTATAAAGTGTATTCACACAGTGGTAATGAGAATCAAAATAGTTTTGTGTGACTTGTTTAAAATGAAACATTTATTTAGAAAAATATCACGATGCATCAAGAACATTAAAGTCTAACAATTGGAAAACACTTAAGACATTGTCTTTGTGCTCCACATGCTCCTGGGTCAGGTGCCTCGGAGGACACTCAGCAGTGCTCACCGAGAGAGGAGGAAGGGGATGCTCAGGAGGAAGAGGAGGGGCATGAGGACAAGGAAGAGGAAGATGATCCTCCCATTCCCATAAAGACCAGGCTAAGTAAGCAAGTTGAGAGGGAGAGAGATAGACAGAGACTTCCCTCATCAGTCACCATAGCAACCAGATGCTTCATTTGAATATGAATCTTAATTTGGTAGGTATTGATAGCTATTGTATTTTTGACTTTACCATTTATACTGTAGTTAGAGTAAATATCACGCTACTACGTATAACTAATTCATTTAAATAGCAACATTAAATGAAAAGAATACCACAGGAATCGATATAAGCAGCAGAAAACACAAGACAAGCCGTAAACAATATTCCCATATTTGTCATGAAAGCAACAACCCTCTTGAACACAAGTCTGTGCAACTCAAAGGGGTTTATCTCATTTGAATAAATACATTTAGTGAACAACCAGCACAGAAACCAGCACATTGTCAACATTTAACAGAAGCAGGTAACAGCATCAGCTTCATATTTTACTGTAGCATCATTTCAAACTTAAATTATGAAGATGAATTTTATAGATAAGCATGCTGGATAAATACAGAGAGAGATGAGACATGACTTACCTCACACAAGGTCAGAGGGCAATAACAAACTGTCTTAAACTTTAACTCTAACCCTAACCCTTAAAGCAAAGCCAAAACGAGAACAGCCAATCAGAGGTCTCCTGTCCAAGGTGTATGATGGCATGTCACTGTCAATCAAAATCAGCTTAAAACTCAAATCTTAGCATCCGGTTGTTATGGTTATGGAAAAAACCTCTGATGAAGGAATTATTCCCAATCATTTATTTCAGTACACACTTTTTTTTACTCTAACTCATGAATGTCATTTTGATGACTACATTTTAAATAATAATAATGTTACGAATATTTTTATTTAATACAATTTGCTTATGTTTAAAAATCTTAAAAACTCTTGTAGCTTCTTTTGCCTTTGTGTTTGTAAAATAATCCTTTATTAGTCCCTAGTCCCACAATTTGCCAGTTAACCCTTACATAGTGTGAGGGTCAAAAAGGACCTTTTGTTCCATTTGACAGCAGTAAAAATATCCTAAATGTCATTCTTTAAGCCTGGCACTTGATGGCTTTTTATTAAGTCACAACAAATACACAAAAATAAATACAGTTTTATTCTTTTTTACAGGTAGCGGGACAAATACTATCTTATATCATCTTCCCATAAGTCAAATTCTAGATCGATTTATCATCCATTTATCTATAGAACTGTCAGTCTTATATCTATCCAGCTCTTTAAATGCGAATTTTGTGTCTTCTATCCATCTTTCGATCTATCAATCTTATATATATCTATCAGTTTTAAATCATCAATTGATCTATCTATACCACTATATGCACACGTTATATCAACCAGACAGTATATAAATTACATATGTATAACATTTTTAAGTTTATATAGTGTATGTATAGTCTATGGTATACACTGTCACTATCGTCCACTGATTGCTTTACTCTTATCTTCATTTATTCCTGCTCAGTAGCTGCATGTGAAGTCTGTTCAGTATTTGTTTTGAATACCGTCCCTCCTCATCAGTGAAGTCTGTCAGAATGTGCCCTGTCAAAACTACTAAACATGAAGTTGGAAGTTTCCACAGTACTCTTTACCACGCTGCCCTCATATAAAGAAACACAAACACACTCACGCATAAATATCCACAGTGAGAGATGAGACCAATGATATGCGGTGGTGGTGGTGGTGTGTCCGTTTATTACACAACACAAAGCACCCACAATAATCCACGCCCTGTGGGGACAGAGAGCGGAAGATCTCACTTTTTTTTCACAGTGATTTTTTTTTAATGTGGACATGTTTAGACAAGGACATCAAACTGTTTTTCTCTAAAAGGAAAAAAAAGTAGCCTACACACAGAGGTTCACAGCCAATATCACACACAAAAATAAAGCAGGATCAACAAACAACAGTAAATTGAGTAAAAAATAGAATTTAATCATTTAAATAGTCTTTCAAAATACAAACATTGATTCGAACGTCTAAATAATATAACGTTAAGTAGCTATTCTTCTTTGTAACTGGCAATGTTAAATGTACACTGTGGCTATACAAGGAAATGTGTGAGGTTTGGTAATTTATTGTATTGCTCATTTATATTAATGCACACATATTTAATAGAAACTACAAATGTCTGTATAATTTGAACAGCGTCACTGCAAATGATTCCCCTCTTCACCATAACCCACTGTACCGAAAATGTATTTGTAAGCTAATGAAAAAAAGATTCGCCTTTAGGAAAATGGTAAAGTTTTAAAAGCTCAAGCTATATTTATGTGTTTGCTTCAGATATCTGATCACTAATAGAGAAATTAGGTTTATAAAAAAATCGCAGACCAAAGTAGTTTCATATTAGCGGTTACCGATGAAAATAAAAAGCAGATGAGAGTATTAGAGTCACATTTTGCCAGATAGGTCAATCCCCGCTCAGTCGTATATCTGTGGCTGTGTGAGACACAATGAACCGTTTTCAATTTGAACTGCTGCAAGTGACCTCCAGTGTTTTCCAGCTGCACCATAAATCCTTGGGAAACCACATCAGCTGTCGGATGGCCGCCCCAGCAGCAGACACCTTTTTTTCGTTCTTTTTTTAACCACAGGGCATCTTATAAAGTGAGATTAATCAACCTTGAAAACCAGTCAAAGACAAATGATCTCAGGCTTTAGCACAAACTGCACGACATTTAATAAACCTAATATTCAAATTTAACTGGACAAGATGAAGATTTAACACATGTTCAGACAGTTACTTGGCCACGTTCTCTTCCTCATGAGGTAGCCCCTCTGTAGCCTCACCAAGCAGCTGGATCTATAGCCATGTAAATTGATCCCTAAATGACAACTGCTTACATAAAAAAATAAAAATAAGCATTCAAAAAACATCATGAATGGAAACCTTCCAAACCCACAACAGTGTCAAAATGTAAATAAAATACCCTTAAATCCTAGATAGGAACATGTATGAAAAAAGGAGTTTTCAAGTCTTTACAAATTTGTGCACGCTGCGAGATGCACAAATATAACTGCTCAGGGGGAATTTGTAGAATAACATTTGCTGGCATTGTTATCTTTCACTACAAACTGCATGTTTCTGTCTATTGAATGGAACTGTACATGGCTAAAAGATTCATGGCCCTTTGGACAATTACTATTTTTTGGGATCTGATTTTTCGACATCAGATTCTGTAGCTTTTGCATTGCATGTGAAGCTGAATATAAGGATTCTTCATACTGTAAGTATACAAACCTGCTGAATAACGATGACTTAAAGAATGTTGTCGGACATGATTTCAACATCCATAAAGGAAGATGTTGCATATGTTGCATTTCGTGTTGCCTCGAGCCCTTGACGGGCACTAACAAGTTAAAAGTTCAACACATGAACATACACAAAGGCGGGAACTTTTTATGCAATGACCTTCACTGCTGCCGAAAAAGCAGCAAAGTCTCATCATAAACCTAAAAAAACCAAACACATGGGTTAGTGTTATATATCATAGCCCACAATTCAAATGGGTCAGACCATTATTTTTGAACAACACAGACAAAAATAGTGGTTAGATCTAGTGGAGGACAGAAGAAAAAAGCATATGTATTTCTTTTCTAACCACTTATGTTGCCACACTGGCTTTAACGTCAGAGCTGTGTTCTTCCCTGATCTCAGTGTAGCTCATTGGTTTTGACTGCCAGTTCTTTCTTTGCCAAAAGGACTTACATACAACACTGAACATATGACCTTCCGAGTTGAGCTTTTTTACGAGCACACAATCTTCATATGCACGTCCCCTGCACTACAAATCAATTGCACAGCCTCACACAAAGAATCCTGCACCTACTATGTACACCAGTGGTTCTCAATTCCAGTATCCAACCCCCAAAGTGCCATTTGTAAAAAGATTTGAAGGTTTCTAAGTCTACTCACCCGACAGCCCCCCCCCACACCAAAATCAGGATCCACTAGACTAAAGCACCTGGGGTCCTGAGAGTGGAGAACTACTGATATACACACACACATACACACACGCACACGCACACACGCACACACACGTAGATGTCTCACCAATTTATCCACATTTTAAATTCGTGACAGACAATAATCAAGTCATTATATTGCTTTTAACATATTGCAAGTAATTCCTATGAATTTGCCTACAACGGCACACTAAAGTATAGTGAGTAAAAGCACCCCCATGTGCACATCAATCCAACACTATACTGGACCCTCAAGTCCTCTTGCCGGATATTTTGTCATGGCTTTCACGAGTTGATGCAGTAGCAGTATGGTATTTTTTTTAAAGTTCAGGAACCACAAGACTGCAGTCTGTTCTCAGTACCTACTGTAAGTGTTGTTCTTCAGTGGTTATGCAACTGCAGACTGATGCTGTGATGGAACGCGCCGCGAAAATAACTGCGAAGCATTCTGGCATTGATGTTAAATGTTTGCACTCTGGGATCTTGAAGCCTTCAACAAAAGTTTGGCAGTTACATCTTACTCTAAGTAGCGCATTCCCACTTAGAGACAATACATGAGGTTTTTCTCAAGTAATATTCTTTTTCTTTCTTCATGTTGCCTAAAGGATAAAAAAGTACCATTTCTCTCTCAATTCTCTACCAAAATCGTCCTCTGATTCGTCCTCTCTTGAAGATTACATCTCTGTTGGGTCTTTACAAGAATCCTCTTTACGTCTGCGGCTTACGGCTCTAGGGAGAGTCCATCATGGCTTCCAGCATCTCAAGGAATAGTTTGTGCATGGGTACACCTCCTCGTGTCTTGATGCTGTAGAAAGTGGTGAGAGCTCGACCGGCAGTTTGTCGGAGGAGGGGCAATGTTAAAAGGAGGCGTCCAGCCCGCTGGCCGTCGTCGGGACGCCGCTGACATTCCAGCTCCAGCAGGGCCTGGTGGAGAAGGTCCCGCAGCTTCTGCACAGCCTCCATGTCCTCGATGTAAACAGAGTCTGACAGAACAAAGAGCAGAGAGAACATGCATTAAACTCATTTCTACTCTGCACTGGGTTTATGCCACAGACGACCTTCCTGCCGAAAACCAGAAGACCATTACAAATATATATATATTTGATGCAAAAATGTGTGATTATCATTGCAATTGTTTGTTGGTTAATCCATTTATCATTCCTTTGCTATGTTTGGCATTGATAGCAACACAAAAACTGTAGATTAACTGTGACGGGTAGAGCACACAATGCCTGTATTCCAGGTTTTTAGCTTAATTGGATTATGTGCACGTCAGTGGCAAACAACTAATCGATTTAATTGATTATAAATAAAAAAAGAAAACTTGGCAACTAATTTAGTAATGCAGGTGGAGCCAGTAAACCAGCCAATCCTGTGCCTTGTTAGCTCACGTGCTGTTGAGCTAAACTGTTCTCAGGAATAAACGTTTGACAAATGGCGGAGACAAGCACAGCTAGGATACAGCAGAGACAAGTCGGGAGGAGTGTGAAAACACTTTACATTAAAGCCTTCAGAGCCCGTTAGCTGCAAACTGTGTGAAGGTGACCTCACATGGAACAGCAGCACAACATCACCTTGGTATGAACCTGAAGAGAAAACATGTCGGAGCTCGGCTTCTGCTGCGTTCTCCTCGTCCCTCAGTTTACTGGAGGATCGTAAACCACTTTGAGGTTCATACCGCAGTGATAATGTGTTGCTGTGTCTTGTTACACACGTTTTCTTTGAGGGTTAAACATAAAATGGTCACACACTTTTAAGGGCTGTCACTTCTCTGACTCAATGAGAGAGAGAGCGCAGCAGTGGTCGAGAGACCCATCGGCTGAATGAAGAGAGGGAGCGCCCAACACGAACACACAGTTTTGAAACATAAAAATGTAATTTTATGGTTGTTTTACAGCGGTGGTTTTAACTTAACAATATCAACATTGTCCTTCTGACTTTTACTCTGATTAATAAGAGTTTTTGTATAGGATATATATAACATTTTTCTGACTTCATCACGTCGAAACAATCATTAATTGTTTTAACTACTCAAAACCTTTTAAAATGTGTAATTACATAGTAAAACTAGTGTGTATGATTTCTCATTATAAATATCTACAATTCAGTTGCAATATGACATTATATTAAGATATCTTAAATTAAGTTTGAGTTTCTGAGAATTATGTACAAATCAGGAACTTGAATTATGAATAGTCAGAATTATATTGAAGGTATGTGAATCTGGAATTAGCATCATGATTAAGTTACAGATGTCTGTAATACATATAAAAACAGAAATCTACAAGAAGATTGTTTATTTTTAAATAAACAGCTTGAAAGGGACAAAAATAATCTACAGATTAATCGATTATCAAAATAATTGTTAGTTGCAGCATTACAATATTTAGATGCTGCTCATAATGGTGGAACTTGGAGAGCTTTGTACTTTCTGAGGTGGTACATGTTGTGAAAAATATGAGATCCAATGCACTAGAACACTTTGACAGTTTTGGTCTGGTCAAATCATGGCAAGTGATATGAAAACCCACAACACACAGTATATAACTTGTAAAAGTTGTTTTAGATAGTAAAATATAAATAGTATAATCTATACATCTGCAAAATTGTCAAGTATACAAAATCAAGTACCTGAGTTAGTCAGTGCGATGGCTTTTAGCATGACAAATTCTTCCCGGTCCACATTAAGAGAACGGAAACGGCGAGCGAGTTGACTAATTGATCCATTCAGCTCTGTCAGTCCAGCGACGCGTGACATCTCCTCATCAAGGACAAAATCCTCTGCAAACACCACCTCATCCTCACAGCCAAGCGAGCGGTACGCTACACCCAGCACCAACACCTCCAGCCACACCGACTGCAGCACAGACATCTGGTCTGCTAGGGAGAGCGACAGAAAGCCTGCAGGGGAACAGACAGACACACACACACAGAGGAATTTAAATCCAGCTGGCAATATGTTCCCAATCTTGGTGTCAACCATCACAATAGAGTCAGGATCAACATTTTCAAAGTGACCAAATAATGTGCTAGATTCTTTAACTACCCTAGCTTGTAATACAGTTAAGAAGTGCATCACTTTCCTAACACACCAGGCCACACGTCAATTTATTTCATATATATATATATATACGTATATCTTTTCTTCTAGAGATTCACATAGTTTCCAAAGAGAATGCCTCCTCTCTGTTCCCCTCACCTGGAATGTGTTTGGCCCAACCGATGATGACGACCAGCTCGCGGTCAGCAAGGTCACAAAGAGTGGTGAGCGTCCGCTGGGCTGTGTCAGGCTGCAGGGGGTCGGGCATGGCAAATAACTTCTCTGGCTCTGCCACTAAGAGGTGGGACACAATGATGTTGGAGGAACCTAGGTCAGCAAATAGACACAAAACAACGATTAATATATTGAGCTAATAAAAAACATTGATCCCCATTTATCAGCTACATCTTCATCTTAAATATTACATTAGTTTTTTTTGCCTTGAGCAACATGGTGATCTACACTGGTGTTAAATGTTTTGCATACTGCACTATATTCATGCTGAAAGTTTCCATATTCCTACTTCAAATGAAGGATTGAGACATTGATGTGTCCCTTACAGACACATATTCATATATTCTGAGTGTAAAAAAGATTTTTGCTTCAAACCTGCTCAACTACTATATGAATCAAGAGCTCCAACGCAAGTAATTTCAATTGGGCAAATTAGCTCAGTTGCAATGTTTCTGTCATGTACTGTTGTCTAAAAATAAAGGAATTACTGTATCATTTTTAGACAGTAGATGGCGCTCTTTGAACTCTAATGGGTAAAAAGCATTTTGTGTTTTCCTTGACTTCTCTCAGCACCTCATGGTTCACCTATAAATTATATCTCACAGATGAAAAGCTCTATGAGGATGGGGATGTGCTCACAAATAAACTGACTAAAATAACCAATCTTGCAGCAGCAAGACACCTCTCACCACCAAAAGAACAAATACCACTCTCATTAATCGGATGTCAAATACAGTGAAAGTGTGAGCTGGCTGCCCCTTTACTGAGATGCTACAGTAACATGACATGTTGTGTAACCGATCCATCTCATTTTGCACAATTTAATCTTTAGAATAGTTTTACACTTTGTTTTAAGAATAAAAGTCGAATCCCACCTTTTTCACTCTCCTTTGTCAGTGGTAGAGGGGCATTCTGGTACGTTGCGTTATCCACTTCTGGGCGCCTCTTGTACTTCTGTCTTCCACCCCGCACCCTGTCGAGACGAACTCCTGCGTGGTGAAACATTAAGTCATTAGGATTTACACTGGGAAAACAGAATAATCACACAACAATTAAAAGACCAACGAATGGCTCGGAAGATGTAATATCACAGACTGGCTGGACAGCTTCTGCACACAAGGAACACTCACCCTCCTTCAGCATGCCTACTTTGAGGCACTTGGTGAAGCGGCATGCCTGGCAAGCCTTTCTGCGCCTTTTAGTGATCTCACACTCATTTGAGGCTGGACAGCTGTATTCTATGTTACCTTTAAAGGAATATAAGAGAACACGTTAATAAAATACAAACATAAACAAACATCTGAGATGAATAAAAAACTCTTCAATCTGTTCATCTCTGGAATATTTAAACATAGTTTCCCTACACACAGAACATAAAGTGTGCATGCGTGTGCTACATGTCTGTGAGTTTTGTTTAACAGACCTGTATAAACTTGGTGTGGTTGTATTGACCGTGTTCTGAAGCCTGTTAAACAATAACACCATTAACATATGATGTGGGTTCTTGGTCACTGCTGGATTTTATGACTTTTTAACCACTATAGAGACACGGGACAGCTTGTGGTGTTCCACATTAAAGCTGATGAAGGTACAGTTTATATTAATGGTTGCTGCTCAATTAACATGAACATCCTGTTGTTCTCCATTGAAATATAAAGAACGTACCAAATGAGTTCACAGATGTCACTGAGACAAATTACATTGCATATTTCACAACATATTCACAGATTTAATTAGTTTATCTAACTATGATCTTATGTAAGTAAATTAATGCCTTTATGGAACACTAGGATCGAAACTAAATGTAGACAATTTTAAATTTTAGTTTTTCCCAATTTTTTACACTATTTCTCAAAAGCAAACAACTTACTTAGTGTTTTAAAGTTACAGGAGGTAGTAGTCAGTATCCCATCAAATATGGTTGGATTGCTACAAATGTAAATCCAATTAAATAGTAACATTACAGAGGGGTCATGGGAGAACATGAAGTGTTCTCTGGTTGTTTCGCTGTGCACTGCAATTGTACATACCTTGGATGGTTCTCTTGAAGAAGGCCTTGCAGGCCTCACATGATGCCACACCATAGTGGTAACCTGAGGCCACGTCTCCACATACTAAACAGAGCCTCTTGGGTAACGTGCTCAGGGCGTACTTGCATCGCCCCGCTCCGTTGCCGGCGGAGCCCTCCTCTGCTCCGTCGCCGACCTCGTCTTTAAAGTGGCAACGCAGCGCTGGTGTGTACAGCGGTGGAGAGTAACGTTTAGTGCCGTCTCCTCTGGTTCCGCTTTGAGACGAGTCTGACGAGGCCCCGCCGGGGCTGGTGCGGCCTCCCCCACCTCCCTCTGGACTACTCGGTTCTGCCTTTATGTAGACATCTGTTCGACGCTCCCTGGAAGACATGATGTCTGGAGGACAAACAAATAAACAACAAAGAAAGGTCAAGCTCAATTAGATATCTTCAGCCTTCGGTATCCATCATAACTTAAAATAATTCTTATGTGAATTAGAAGTTAACTTTTATGATCTAATAGAACTTTTATCTTGGCACAGATTGGCATTTCCATTCAAATGCCCCATCATGAGCTATATACCCTCATGTTTACACTCACACCAGTAGTTTACCCCTGTGGGCTAATTTGAGTGTAAACACAGGGAATGTAAGGAACATAAGAAGAGGGTAATCTGAACTGGTGTCCTGCCTGGTCACTTTTCATTACGGTCCTTTTTCTTTTCTGGAAGCAAGGGCTGTGAAAAGCTGTGACATTTTGTAGTAGCACCCCAAAGGGCCTGCATGTCTCCTCATGTTCTTTAGCAGAACTAAGTATCTGTGTTGTTTGGTGCCATGTTTTTCTCAACTTTTCCAAGCTATCAAAAAAACAGCTTAGATTCTTTGTCATACCTAAAATAAAACTATTCAGTCCTTGAATCATCCCCCCAGTTTTAAATCTTTGTATGTGACATTTACGGCCTCTAAAATAGCCAAGGTGAGCAGATGAAGGTCACCAGGCTCATAAACAGCACCCTCACATCCCTATTCTGACATATAACTATGTTGTGACTAAGTGCGCAGTAACATAGCTGCTCGACTTTTAGTTTTTATTACAAAAACTATGACAGCTATAACAATTCTGCTTGTGATTAAATAGAAAATATGTTCAGGGCTACAACTAACAATTATTTACATTATAGATTCCTTTTTCTGTTTATTTTGGATTGTTTAGTGTATAAAATATCAACAAAAAAAATCGTAGTAATAACTGAAATGATAAATCGACTATCAATTTAGTTGATTATTTTTTCTCTAAGTGAAGCCTGATGATGAGACGTGCATGTCAAAAATAATGGTGAGCATTGCAACAGAAACTTATTGAAGAGGAAAATGTGTCACAACAAAAGGTTATTAACATTAATGTTACACCCAACAATTATTTTCCATGCAAGGTTGTAGTGGAGTAATGGCCTCCTGAGCAACACACTCCCCCCTGTGTGTGTTCTGAAAGCAGGTCCAGGCGCATGTTCATGTAGGTGAGCGCCCCCAACCACGCCGTTTATAAAGCACAAGTGATGTGATGTAAACATGAAAATGCTAATTTTCCCCCTCTGTCCGTATTGTGACGTCTTGAAGAGCACAGCAACACAGTAAGCACACCTGTCACCTCACCACCATGGTCCTGATAAAGCAGAAACAGAGACCAGCACATGCCTGTGACCATGCAGGTCCTCTAAGAGTGTGCACAGTCCACAAGTAGGTCTATAAAAAAAGCACATTTATCTAGGCTCAGACACAGATGAGACTCCAGATCGCTGGAAGTTTTTTTGTATTTTGCACTGTTGCTTCATTATGGATCTGTGTGCAGTCCCTTCAAAATATTCCAGTTTTTTTACCATCCTCGGCAGGCAGACTGAACTCCTTGTAGCACCAACACAAGGTTTTCCGCTTTAGCTGAACATTATGTTATACTTTTGAAGCAATACATATTTGTCCAATTATTTGAGTATTTTTTTAAGGCAGTCTTGGACTGAAAAATGTATTAAAGATCTGCTTGGATTTTTTTTTGAAACTGTCGAAGGTTGAATAAGCAGAGAATGCATCAACTTAATACGCTTGGTATCGAAAAAAATTATCAGTGTCGTTAGTTTGGATTCAAAGTTGAGTATAAAGCTCCAGAGCTCCCACAATCAATCATAAACCTCTAGTATCCTGAATGGTTGGATCATCATGAGTAATTCATATAACATTTAAGCTATAGACAACTTCCAGTAACTCCGTTCTTATGGAAAAGGTCTTGATTGCTGTTGTTATTCATACATTCAGGGTCCATTTTATACAATACCATTACTCTCGAAGCAGTCTGAACTTTTTGGCTCAGGAGGTTTCTTGCAGTAATTGGACGACCAGCTAGACGAATGTTTGTGTAAGCACATTGAACACTTTTCTCCACTGCCCAAATAAAAGGTCATTACTTCAGAGTGTAGGTGTACCACTCCTGTAATTACAACCCTATAAGAAGACCCAGACCATATACTGAATAGGAAAACAAAGACAGATTGTTCATTTCCTCAAACTGTCTGACGCTGACTTTGCTCTTTGCTGTTAAAGATAGCCTCCACTGTTGTTAGATTGACTTCATCAACAGCACTTCAGGGATCACAAAAATAGGTGAAAAGGGAAAGGCGGGTTCAAGGGGGCAGAGTTTTGAACAGTAGCGTGTGTTGCGTCGGTCTCCAAGTCTCAACTCATCAGTGGATACATAATTGCTGAGCCTTACTATTGTGCTCTTGTTCCAACTTAATAGTTCACTGTTTGAGGACGAGGATATGGGCTCTCTGAAGCCTAAATAGCCTCAATCCAGTTAAGACCCGACTGGGATTTGTGATTTTTTCATGCTCACATCCTGGCAACATCAGCTGGCTTGTACATTTAAGTGTTGCAATATTGAAAATACTTTGCTTATGGTTGGTTCAGTGCTCGAGTCCCTAGCCAGGCCCGTATTGACTACATGCATATATGCTTGGTAAACACGAGACTGGTTGAATGGCCTTATTAAATAAACCTATGGGTGTATGGCTTAATAATTAAAAAGACTATCATTGTGTTTACTCTGCGAAGTACATAGAGAGAAGATTAACCAGCAGCGTTTGCAGAAGATTCATGGACCTAAAGTACGCATATGATTTTTGTTATTTTCACCACAGCTCACTGAACGCATGCAGGTCTCTAAACACATTAACTTTTACCCGGGGTGCTCTCAGTCCTGACCTGTGCTGTCTGTCAGTTTGCAAAATTGTTAACACGTGATATATATATTAACCATTTGTTCATCTCTACAGTGAGACACACTGATATAATATCAGATGCAAAATATCAAAAACATCCTTATACTAGTGTTATAAAAGCTGTTCACTATCAGGCATATAAACATGGCTCCATACCCACTGAGATAAGTGATTCCTTGGGTTGGAACTTGCAAAGACAACGTGTTTTACACATTAACTGCAACTGTTATTGTTTTCCCCCCTGCTTATATTTCTTTAATGATTTTACGTTTATTCTACACATCTGGACTGGAGAGAGGAGCCTCTTACAATCTCATGGTAGCTGAGTTTAATGACAAGATCTTTGACCAACAACACAGAATGGAGTACAGTAGAGTGTAGTTTTAGACTTCCTCCCCTAACATCCAGAGTTTGAGACAGATCCTCACTAATTGTAAACCAAGTCAGACTTCATCCTATTTATTGCTGCAGCAGATAACCCCAGTGCTATAGTGGCTGCTTGTCCTATGCTTTTCTGTGGAGTTTGCCCTTTCTGGACTTGATTGTAGTTCTGTTTGGCAAGCGACAAGGGAGGGGGGGGTCACAGTAGCCTGAGCCTGTCTAAAGTTTAGCTTTACTTGGACTGAGTTTTACAAGCACGGGTGAAAGGCTCAGCTTTTCCGCACTAATAATTAACGTTCATTAACAATGAGAGTCAGTCTGCTGTGACTTCGGTGAGCAGCGAGGTTTCCTGTGCCATGTGCACCGATGCCCACTCTCCCACATCTGCGCTGGCAAATGGGAAACAGCGATGGTCTCTGCGATTTAATTGTAGGAACTCCAGCCTGAATAAACAACAGTTTTCTTGTTGGTTTAGTGGAAGCTGGCTGGGGGCTACAAGTGAGACTGGCTAACGTGATTAGTGTGCCAGTTTAACTCGCCACATAGAGGCGTCGTTTGCACTTAAACCCCATGTTTGGAGTAGTGTTAGCTTTAGCAACAACACACAACTGAGCGGCTAGCCTAGCTCTTGGCTAACTCGGCTAGCAGCTCGCTAGCCCTAATCCTGACCGTCCAGCTCTGCTCGCTGTCTCCCTCCTCCCGGGGCCGAGGTTTATTTTTGTCCCGCTAACCCGGGCTAGTCTGCATCTTACCTGACGGTGACCGTGCCAGGA
The DNA here is from genome assembly GCF_947347685.1 of Pleuronectes platessa. Classification (NCBI taxonomy): domain Eukaryota; kingdom Metazoa; phylum Chordata; class Actinopteri; order Pleuronectiformes; family Pleuronectidae; genus Pleuronectes; species Pleuronectes platessa. Next base: position 17,322,358 of record NC_070640.1, on the reverse strand, counting down.
CTTAAAGCGTGTCCGCGGTGTGATAATGTGCCACAGATTTGAGGGAGAAATCAGTTTGCAGAGCTGCTCGGCGCCCGGGCGCTAGCTCGTGTTGGCTGCTTCTGCTGTTGTTGAGATGGGGCCGGGCTACGATCGGCTTCCCCCTCCAACAGCTGGTAAATGATAAAAGGATGGAGGAGCTGGGGCAGGGACACATTAGTGCAAGGATCAACTCTGCGTTATCTGACTGACAAACGTATTTATTTATTCATCCATTCTAGGTATGATGGTATTACTTCATATGATGGGGGGAACATCCTCACAGGTATATTTACTGAGAGGTGAAATATGTTAAATCCCAATTTGCAAACTTGATCTTACCCTGTACTAAAGCATAGTCAGAACTACTTGCGTACTATCAGCTAATCTTAAAACCGGATCCTTATTTGGACGTGCACCAGATTACTCACACAGATATCTGCCCCCTGGAGATGGCAGATTTAGTTCAATCTAGATCCATGAATTGTTCTCTGAGAAATCAGTGAAATGCCATATCTACTAAAGTTAAAGAAAGTGACACAAAAAAAAATTGGATCCGTCCCATGATCTGGATCTGAGCCAAAATTGAATGGGTAACTATGATGAATGAAAATCTTCGACTCATGCGTAACTGGTCAGTTTTCCATTGTTGTTTAGCAAATTAATAAATTGTAGGCATCGATCTAGCTGCTAATGAGGGTATTGTTTCATCGGCGGTTGTTTGTTTGTTTGTTTGCAGGATAATGCAAAAACTATTGAACGGATTACCCCTTGATGGAAGGATATGGGTCACACTCAATAATCCATTACAATTTAGTGCCGATCCACCGATATGTTTTCATCACTTTCTTTAAAATAGGTTTGTAATGGGATATTACATACATGACACAGCATAGCAATTATCTTCTGGTTTATGAATTCTACCTATCTGCGGATAGATTCAAGGCAATTGCCCTGAGCCACCCAAAATACACTTAATTTATGCTAAGACAAGCTCCTCCTCACACAGAGGAAGAAAGTCATCCAACCAGCTCTCTGCGTGCTGTGACCAGGATGATCAGACATTTTGGTCACCCTCAATCTACATGAGGACCCCTTCAAAGTCACAACACGTTGAGCTGAACTCTGCTGAGACTCAAGAAGAAACCTGTTTCTCAGACCCCTGTTTTCTGCTGGATTGGCCCCTGCTGTAAAAACCATTTGTCTCAGCCGAGGACACAGGAATCTCCAGCGAATACACATTTGAGCAGGGCACGTCACGAGAACATCACATCTTGTAATAATATATGCTATCTATACTTGTCATTCTTTCATTAAACATATCTAAATACAAAATGTGCCATCACAGGTTCTAGGGATTTTTTGAAACTCACTGTTTTAACAGGAAGTAATTCATGTATCTTGATGGAAAAAAATCTGGCACATTTAGGGAACTGATGAAAGATATGCGTGTGTGAAATTTAGACTGTTGGGCCATTGCAGACGTATGAGCTCTACTGGTTGTCACCCTAGTCTGATTTGATTTTAATCTTGACAAAAATTGCTGCAGAAAACTTTAAAATGTCCCCTCTATGCTGCATAGCATCCAGATAAACAGGCTCCTCAAAGTCATGACTATTATCAGAGCCCTTCAGACTGATGCCTTGATTGCTCTTCTCTTCTCACCCACAAGATTTTGCACATTCTGCTTCAAGCTGAGGTCAATCCTCTCGCTTATCTATCTTGTCCCTCATTCATCCTTTTTTTGTGTCTTTAGGGCAATCACAGCCCTTCTCAAGGTTTCAGAGTGTCAATGCCCAATTATTTCAACACAACAGACCAAAAGACATACTGCATGAGAGCTGCAGCTGGCCACGCAGCTGGTCCTGCTTTTCTCAGACAGTAACGTGCCCTTAGAATTACTTGATTGCAAAAATTGTTATATCCAATCACAAGGCCACTCTTAATACTTCAGATGTGAAATGAGAATGCCTTTAAAATAATTTTCTGTGTTCTCCTTCCAGATCCCTCCTTTGACTACGAGTAATTCCTACAGAAGACATTAATAATGTCAGCCAGTCTTTACATTACAAGAAGGAACGAGGATCCTGGTCTGTAACGCACAAATAATAGACATAATCCAAATCGAAGTGTAATGGCATAATATTTTATCAGCATAAAAGGTGACGTGGGAACATATTACCTGTTTGGTGAAGTGTAGTTTAAAGCCTGTGTCTCCCCCCTCACTCCTGGTGGTGGCCTAATGAAGTGCTTTTGCTTGGGTGTGAAGTCTGCAGTTTTCAGGACACCTGGGGATATACAGGCAAAAGGTTTTGAGTTACAGAGAAATCAAGATGATCTGGTACATGCTAAACCTTCCATTTGTGATTTTAATGTGCAAATGACGATGTCTAAAAAATAGTTGTAGATATTATCTCATTCAAAAGCAATGCCAGCAATCATACGTGCCGGACAAAACGTCTAGAGTTTTTTTCCTCTAATGTACGTTTTGTATGAAATGGTGACAGACTTTTCCTTCCAAAAATACATAACCCACTGTATGTATCCAGACTACTGCCACACACTGCTGGAGTACCCTCCCCCTTACACTGCGTGACACACTCCAAAGGTCACAGCCGCAGGAATGCTTGAAGGACAGACGAGTAGAGCCAACACCTTGTCTCTTTACTCAAAGTCATAAGCAAAGTTTGGTGATAACTCTCTGTAAATAATTAGAGACCAGAAAAAAAATAGTACACTAAAAATGATTTTAGTGAGCCTTTAAACTTTAAACATGACTGTGTGTTTGAACATTTAAAAAGAAGATATATGCCACATTGCAGCAAAGAAGAGTAAAGTGGGTTGTTAAGGACTTTAACCTTGAGGAACAAGACTGTGATATGTGCAAATAAACTGAGATGAAGTAGTCATACTCTTTGGAAGTGATCACTTACCTTTTTTAAGCAGCATTTGAAAGGTTAAAGGTTTAAATGATAGCCGATTGTACCAGCAAATGGCATAACTCAGATAACTCCTTATAATAAATGTCAGAAAATACTATTGCACATTAATAAGCTCTTGCTTTGTCTGTTATGGTTTAACATCCTCTTGTCATAGCTTTTGGTTAGGGGGGAACCAGTGGTCTTTTGCCACTGACACCGATCGCATCACACTGACTGTACCTAATAAAAGTCAGTTTGAGGAGGAGGAGGAGGTGGGTGGGGGTGTGGGGGTGTGCTATACACGGCGACACCGCGGAGGCGGCGAGAAACAGCACCCAGGGGTGACCTTGCCCGCTGATCTCGGGCTGGTTAAAAGGTTAATTGCCAAAGTGGATTAGGCGTTAAGATCGGTGATCTCAATCCTGGTGCAGCATGGCTCGGTGACTCGCACAGTTCAGTGTGTTAAGACAGAATGGAGATTAACTCGGGGGGGGGTAGAGGTACAGATAGTGGGGGTACACGGATAAGAGAAGTGTGCACAGTTGGGAGAAGTGCGTCCGTGCATGTGCCACACAGGACAATTACGCACTGCATCCACATCCAACCAATACACAGCCGTGCATCACATCTATTTCTCCCTACTGGTGTTTGACAGAACGATGAGGCTTTAACCATCATTTATTCAGTTAGGTTATTTATGTAGGTATTTGAGCTGAGCATGACGCATACGTGATGCACATCATTAAACGAAACCACTAAGTATTTCTTCCCCTACAGCCAACCAATAACGTGGCCACGCAAACTTCCTTCTCCAGCAGGCGGATCGTGAACGCACCAGACCCGAGACAGCTGATATGTCCACCGAAGCAGTCGGGAGCCTGAAAGCACCACATGCAGTAACATGGACAATACAGAGAGAAGACACTCACAGTGACATTTAAAAACAAGGCAGGGTCTTCTTCTTCTTCTTCTTCTTCTCGTGCCTGAAGTCAGTCAAGTCTTCACGGCTGCCAGGTCCACAGAGGCTTTAACCCGGGTTAATGGCGCTGTCCGTGTCCGAGCCTCTCCGGCTGTCTCACGCATCACACCCCCAAACGTGCTGCTGTCATGAGGCGGTGACGGAAGCAGCAACAACCGACCACACTCCCGGGTCTTGTGTCGGTGTCCGAGCCCCCGCTGCTATAATTTCCACTGTTCCACTGGGGTTGTAGTTGCACGTCAGCGTCAAGCGTAGAAGAAGAGACAACGAACATCCGGTCAGAGGAGGTGGGGGAAGAAAGTTCAAAATAAAACTAAATCAAGGCCTAAAACGGTTAAACCTTTATTACAGAGCCAAAACAAATATTTTGCATTGGTCTGGAATTTTTTTAAGAGATATGTAAATGTATATACACGATAGGAAATGTGGTTTCCAAAGTAAAGCGGGTATTGAGAGACAAAGAATAGGACGCCAATATAATTGGATAAAAAAAGATATTTCACCCATAACGGTGACAATTTTTTTAAGAGATAGTATTTGAGTTTGAACCAAAACAATCCAATAAAACATTTTATTCTGTTGTTTCTTCTTCTCGACATGAGCAATATAGAGTTTATATATGTGGAGTAACACATTAAGTTGGTGGTTATTATAGGATAATTTATCTTGAAAGAATATAGGGAGGAACTGTGTGCACAAATCAAAGCAGTGTGATGATGTCTGACTTTAGAAAAGACACCCTACCCCCAAAAATCCCGCTTTTATTTTGTAAGAAAAATCTGAAAGTGCGTGACTTCCTCCCCTTCCCGAGCGCCTCTCTGTAACTTGTCGCTGTGACGAAGGTTTCTATCCCGTGTCTTTTCTCCTCCCTCCGACCAATTCACGTCCGCTGTGCCTCCGTTACGTACATGAGCACCTTCCACCAGCGTCATCAGCGTTATGTTGATGATGAAGGTGGCCTGCAAGTCGTTAAAATATCTCCATATAGGTTATATATATATATATATTAACCAGTCTACGTTAATCCTGATGTGGTCTAGTTATATATCCACGTGTCTGCAACTGAACATTCACACCAGTCAGTTCAATCGTGCGGAATCAGGATATAGCTGCAGAAGTGAACCCTCCCCCACTAAAAATGTCTGATTATTCATTTCCCAGTGGCCACTCAGCTGTTTAATAAAAATCCAAATATTCTTCTTGGCTTTATTATAAGGTATGGATTATCCACTTATAGTAAATCCGTCGTTGGGGCATTTTAACCTGTTAAAAAATAGATATGGTTTTCTATATAAATCATCCTGAGTGTTGTTGAGAGATCCCACATGTCTCCTGAGGCACACCTCTATGGAAAATGTAGTCATGCTGTCGGTCTTGTGACACTGACCCAGCACAGTTGCTAAGGAAGAGGAAAGGCACTGGCTTACTGTGATGGCATGGGACCACAATCAAGAGTTTTAAATCCAGAAATGTCATCAAAATTATTTTTCTGTCTAACTTTGTAGCCTGCTGCTGCTAGAAATAGTCTCCTGCATGCCTGCGTGGTGGCAGCTGACACAGGGAAGATAGAGGTTGCCACACACTGTCCACTCGTTGAGATTTAAAATAAAGCAATCAAAGAATAATACAAATCAGAGCTGATTTCAAATTAAAGGGATTATTTTTTTTTGCACGATTTGAATAAGCCCCCAGCTCTGATTATAGACAATAATAAACGTTAGTCTCTAATAGTCTGGTCTGTTTGAAGCATAATTAAGCTGTGTGCGTGTGTGTGTGTGTGTGTGTGTGTGTGTGTGTGTGTGTGTGTGTGTGCGTGCGTGCGTGTGTGCGTGTGTGTGTGTGTGTGTGTTTGTGTGTGTGCAGCGGGACAGGATTTCCGTGGTGCGTGCACGGGAGGGAAAAACTGACAGCAGTGTCAGTGCGACCTTGAATGAAGGTCACCCAGTCTCTGCTGCAGACACTGCACTTCTGCGGAGCTGCATCACAGACACACACACACACACTCTGCTGCAGTCTGCATCATCATCATCATCATCATCATATTTCCTGTGTGTGTGAGAGCAGTGGTCATGTTAGATTCTGGGTTTGTGTTCGTGTTGTTGCGATTTGGTCGACGTGCATTATAATATGATAAGAGCAGTTGTCGGAGACGCGGTACAGTGTCGTCCATGCTGGTGTGTTTTAAACGGTGGATGGCAGCTGGGGTCCCTATGGGCGCTTCTTACAGCAGGTCGTGACCTCAGACAGGTGTCAGCTGAAACATAAATACCAAGAAGCCTTTGTGCCTCTGTTACACACACACACACACACACACACACACAGAGAGAGAGAGAGACTATTGGGCACCACTTCATTGTGGTGCATGGACTGAGTCATAGATAACAGCACTGATAGAGATCAGTCTACACCTACATTATAAACACCTCTAATCTGTATACAAGCACCACAAGCTTCAGTGTAAGGTTAAAGTATCAAAGTATATGGATTTGAGGGTTTTAAGCAGCATACTGGGGTTCACTGTCCTGGTCCAAACAGCTGAGTTGACAAATGGATGAATAGGTGACAGGAGGAAATAAACCAAACAAAACGAAACATATAATTTCCTTATAAAAAGTCAGTGTATTTCATGTTTTTTATTCCTTCAAATAAAACACAAGGGGTAAATTCAGCCTAAATCAGGGTGACAAGTATTTTATATTATAACGATTTACCTATAGTAAAGCCTGTATGGTTAAATATGGACCTTGTCTTCTGCTATATTGGATATCAGAACATCAGTAAACACGGGTTAACTTTTTTATCCATTGAAATGACAACACCTTCTTTTTTTGTTGATTTATTTAATTTGTGATGGACAAAACGTCCTCATTATTTATTATGGCGCAGCTCGTTTTCTTGTCTAAATAACATGATACCTGCAGTCTCAGTTGTTCTTAAAATCTGAGCACATTAATAACGAAATTACATGTCTGAATTCTATTTTTGGACGGATTTCCCCTTTAACTCCGGGTCAGGAGTGTATCGCCGACATCAGCATTTACCAACACTGCCAAAATTATGGTCCCTCTAGTGGCAGCCTGGGGAGAGTGCAGCTAAATTGCTGATGACGTTATAGCAGCTGAGTGTGTGTGTGTCCTACACTAAAAGGTCACCCACTGCCACAGCACATCACCAGGGCCTGCTCACTTCCTGATCACTACGCCACAAGGCTGCTTTTTCATTTTTCAATACCTGCAGTAAAGTGTCAGATTAACAAAAGGGGGGAACGTTCACACAGTTCATGCTCCTTTTAAAAAAAACGTCTTGTTCACTCGCCATGAGAACACGAGAGCAAGGGGGACGAGAGACGGACTGGGATTTGTCTAATTTCAAATCATTAAGATGGTCAATAACAAATCATTTCAAGTGTACTTGAGTCAAAGACCTCGGATTGCTTCTCGTCTCTGATGTTATGTCTCAGTGCTGTACAGATCAAAATGTGTGAGTGTGTGCCATCTGCTGGTTGTGTTTACAGCGGGAGAGCAGCATTCATTTACTCAGAAGAGCAGAGGGGCGGTAGTAATACATTTAACTATAAATTAATATGCAAATTTGTATCCATCACATATTTTGTGACCTCAGCATTGCTTTCCTACAACCTGAATATACAGATGATAGAATAACTCCAGGCACAATTTGATGTCGCACAATGTTTGTCCTTGGGGCCATTTTCAGATTGAAACACCAAGGTAGAGTTACCAGCCGAGTATCACTTACACGGATCAACTGAGGATCCGTAGTCATGCTAAAAGGAACATATTGACAAACTGAAGGGCATTTATACAGTACAAACAGTGCTGCATGTACAGTATGCTATTCAAGTCTTGCAGCACCTGTCTCCCTTTGCCACCAGCCAACACGCCAATGTTTTCATTCTCACCCTCACATGATACGATACTGTCCTTATGTCATGACAGTGGGCACCTGCCCTGCTTAGGTTGTTCCATTGGACTTTTATTTCCTGTTTTATTTTTGTATCATATTTCGTCCTTTACTTCCTGTCTCTGTCTAGTTTTCCCTCTTTGGTGATGGCCGGCCCCTCCCAGATGTGTTTCCCCAGAGGCCTATGGCTTCCTTGTCTATTTAGTCTCAGTGCTCTCAGTTCTTTGTTGCCTGGCTTTTAAATCAATATCCATGAATTAATCCCCCAGGGAAATTGTTGAAAAGCACAATATAATTCCTGGATCCATCCCCTCATCTGTATCCACATCTTAATCTAGTGGGTTCCTTTCCCATACCACATCATTTCATCAAGTGTCACGTCGGTTCATCTTGTATTTTTTTGCAATCTTTCGAACAAACCAAACAATCATCTTCTCTGAAACTACCTGCCTCTGTTGTGTGTCTGCGTTTTGGGTCCTGGACTCCTTTAACCCCCAACAACACAAGTCATGTGTCATTTCAATCTACTGACAGAATTTTGAGAATATACTGCAAATATTTCCGTAAACCAATTTGAAATCCAAGCTTATACAGTGGGATTTTGTTCACAATCAAGTGTTTATTGTTAAAAGCAGATAACAGCAAATGGAAAATGAAAGATGGTGAATGAATCAAGTACAACATTTCACTAAATCACATTTTGTAGCCAAAACATGTCGTCCAGGAATGTAGAGTAATTGGTCATCTACGGAAAAACATGAACCTTAATATACGGTATGTTCCACCCAAGCTTTACTAGAAAGACTGAACTGCTTTTCATATAATGATGTTGATGCTGAGTTTGCATGTTCTCACAGTGTCCGTGTGGCTTTTCTCTGATACTCGAGCATCCTCCCACAGCCCAGAGAAATGCAGATAGGGGTTGGGTCAATCGGAGACTCTAGATTGACTGTGGTTGGGAATGTGAGAGTATATGGACGTTTGTCTCTGCAGTTAATCTTGCCCAAGGACCCTTCGGCATGAAGATGGGGAAGCCTGGGATCAAACCGCCAACCTTCTGGTTAGAGGATGCTCTATAGTGGGGTGCCTAGGCACTCAGTCATTTCAAATTGATGCAAAAGTTTTGTTTTGTTTTCTAAATTGAACATAATTGTCTATAGAACAATTTTGGTCTGAGGGCCAAGAAACCAGATAAAAAAAAAAAAATGGTTTTGGGCCAATTTTCTAAAATGGCCAAAATCGGAAATATATATTATTTAAAAGGTCTTAATTTTCTTACATTTGCTATGATGTATTATTTTTTATTGCAATTGCAAGTCAATACTATGTTGGGAATGAACTTTTGCTCAAATATGGAAGTTATAAAAATTATGGTATGGCAAAAAAATAAGGTGGCTACCAATTTTCATACCTTTTTTTTAATAAACAATTTTAATAGCTATAGTTACTTTGGAGAATGTCCTGAATATTTTGAATAAGGGAAGGTGTTTATTATTTATTCCATTTCATATACAGTAATTTGATGTATGTCAAGAATATTTTACAATCTTACAATTCATGCCCTTTAGTTATTTATCTTCTATTCCTCATTTCACTATTTTCTCTATTCTACTGCTTGGATAGATTAAGGTTCATTCGTCTGTGTTCCTCATTTGGAAAGTCCATTCAGTCCATGTAGGATGAATGAATAAATGCCTGAAGAATATAATAATTCCATCAGTAATGCCCCCAGTAATCAAAATTCACTAAACCACTTGGCTCTTTACGGAATAAGTTCTCATTGTACTGTTTGAAGTGACTACATAAGTTGCACTGAACATTGAAAGTAAGTATTCCTTCTTTTACTGCTACTGCTGAACCAACCCTAAAAGGGTGAAAGACTAAATGTAACAGGTATTATGAGATGGCTGGGACAACGAATTGGCAGCTATGCATTCTTTGCCAAAACCAAACGACGGAAAAAACTTGTTTGCCCTGTTGCTAATCCAATTGTCAGTCGTAGAGAGGGAGCATACATAGATCTTATCAGCCTTGCACGTCAGTTCCAAGCAATTGGTGCTGCTCCCCACCCAAATTTAGAACTTCCAGATGAAGAATCCATGCATCAGAATCGTGCTTCCTTGCACAAAACACGGCACAAGTGTCGTAAGCTTTACAAGCCAACAACACTTGACAATGCAAAAAAACGTTATTCTGAAGGATTGACTCCTGCCATAAGAAGATCCTGCCAAACTGGTGAAACTGTAAATCGTAAAATATGTATCTTCTGTGGTGAGGAAACAAATAGAGCAGACCATTCTTTCCAGAAGGTAAAACTTTCCCATCAGATACACGACATGGCAGTTGCACTGGGGGAAGATCGTATTGTGGTACTCCTTTCAGAGGGAGATCTTGTCACTATTGAGGCCAAGTATCATCGCAATTGCTACACAGGGTTCAAACGTCGTTACAATGCAATTTGTAAACGAAATACAGCTAGTGAAGACTTTGAAGTCACAGCCGAAAATAAGTTGCTCCAATTCATACAGGAAGAAATTGCTGGAGGTCGCAACATCTTTGCATTACAAGATCTGACCGATATGATGACGGAGCGATTGGAACAAAGTGGAATCCAGAAGACAGTGAACCGGACACGCCTAAAGAAAACAGTCATCAAACACTTTCCGGATTTGACAGTGGAGAAAGGTACCTGTGATGGTTCATTTCCCAAAGACTGAAGAATCATCTGTTCCACAACGTATGAAGTATTTCTTCCGTAATCTCCTTTCAGGACCCAAATCATCACCCGAACAGGAGAATTGTCGGGAGATACTCTCTGTGAGTCAGATGGCCATGCTAAATAGGACTTCTCTTTCCTCAAACTTGTAATATGAGCCTCCACTTGCAGTGTTCCTGGCCCTCGAACTGCATTCGCAAACAAGAAGCAAGAAGTTGGTCGAACTCTTACACAAATATAATCTGAGCGTGTCATATAAGAGGGTTCTCAGCATTGAAGCTAGCTTTGCAAAGACTATTGGAGATCGAAGAATGAACAGCGCAAATAATATTTTTTCATACAAATTTGCATCAGTGCATATTCACAGTTACAGCCCTGGATAACCTGGATCATAATCCCACATCACGTACTGCTACCTCATCCTTCCATGGAACTGGGATTTTACTTTTTCAGTTTCCTACAACACAGAAGTCTGGACTGGACCAAGAATGTCTACGCATAAACTCACATGCAGAAGCAGCTGGTAGCAGTGGACCAATCCTGCCTCACATGATACATATGGGTTATATCGGTCATATTATAAAGATATCAGTTGCTACTCCTGATCCTGAATCAATACATACTTATTATGTTCAGATCAGATATTCTGATCAAGAATTATAACAGCTACCATATTTTATTAAGGCTGGTGGTAGGTTCGGAGCCAACAACGCCCCCTAGAGGGCAATTTTTTGACCGGCATGTCTGGCCCTCGGACCAAAATTGTTCTATAGACCCTTACAAACAACTTAGAAGTGAAAACGAAACTTTTGCATCAGTTTGAAATGAAAATGACGTATTGCCTAAACACGGAACCCCACTACTACCCTATTTTAGCCGTAAGGACTTGAACAGCATCTTTAGAAAACATGTACTTACGACAGTATAACAAACATGCTTGTAAGACACAGTGCTGCTTTAATTTAAAAAATATTTATTACATGTATGCAATACAGTCGGATTAATGCATTTAACCATCAAAATGCAAATGTTATGGTCGTTTAAACAGTATTCACACAGCATTTAGAAAAGTTTGTTACATACCTCAAATGTAAAAGAGCCTGTCAAGTACCTGTTTAATTATACTTGGCAGGATTGAAGAGTGTAAGCTACCTCCTCTTTAGGTTGCTCTCAAATTGTTTGCACTGGTGTGGATTAGTAAAACACAACGGGAACCCTGACGTTGAGATGCACTTCTGTCTTGGCCCAGTTGAGGGCAGCAGCTCTTCATAAAGTAAAGGGATCATTGGCATGACAGTCACTTCATCAGCTTTGATTAAGGCAAACACACTCGCATGCTAAGGCCATTAAATGCAAACCATAAGTGGCTAAGGCTTCTTCTGCAATATGTTTTCATCAAGTGTCTGTAAGTAAGCAGCACATATACACAGATACATTGCTCAGATTCTCCCCACATCTCATATATCAAGCTGGAGTTTCTGTACTAGGTCTAGATCCGGAGGTTCAGTGGTAGATCTGGAACTGGTTTGGGGTTTCCATTGGGCTCCCTCCTGTCAGAGTTGGAGCCATTGACCTCGGGGCTTCTCTGTGGAACAGGCCTTCTGTGACGTCTCCTCTTCGGCTGACGAGAGCGAGCAGGGTTGGGTTGTGTTGGGTCCAGCAGAGGATCCAGATGAAGTTTAGCACTCTGAGTATCTGAGGATTCGTCTATGAAGGCCAGGTTCTCCCCGAAGTAGTCCAGAGGCTGAGATAGGTGGGGCTCCTCCTTCTCAGTTTTTTCTTCAGGCACTCGCTCCGTCTGCGTGGCCTGAGAGTCTGTTTCGGATCCAGACCCGGATTCATTGGATGAGAAGGAGGAGGAGGAGCAGTACGATCCAGAATCGGTCTGGTTCTCAGGGTGCCCTTCTTTCCCCTCAGAGGGCCCTGTACCCGACGCACTCTGACCATGGCGGCGCTTTCTCCGGCGCCGCTTGAAGGGGTCGTCGATTTTACCTGGGATGCGGAAATCCACCGACATGTTCTGGATGTTCTGAGTCCAGTCCGTGGCGTGGGCTCGAAGTTCTTCCATCTGAGAGAGAAGGGTCAAACCAGAGTTGAGCCACTACCTAATACACAGTTATTTATCTCTACCTCTCCCTTTTTTATTACATCCCTTTCTTTTATTTTCTTCTCTGTCTCTCTTCTTGTTTCATTTTGAATTACTGGTAATATTTTGCATGCAACCTAAATTTCTCATTTCAGACACATAATTGTTATTTTTATTATTGTTAATATTATTATTAGCAGTATTATATTTTCACCACGGTAGTCTTTATTGGGTTCATGCATATATTCAAAACAAAAAACATTACAAAAAGATAAAAAGAAAAAGAAAAGAAGAACAAATCTAAATGTAGACATTGAACACTTTACGGTTTTTGGTTTTTGGTTTAGGGTGAGATGGGAGGGGGAATAGGGATAACTAGCTGTGTTGTAAAGCTGAGTGATAGCTTCTTTTCCCTTCCTTTCTCTCTTCTTTGGATAATTAACTACGGAAATCAGACTCAATGAAATAAAGAATATAAAAAAGAGAGTTGATGGAAAGAAAGAAACGGAGACAGGACAATATAAAACCAAGCAGAAGAATGCAAGTATACCTCAGCTCTGGTCTTCTTAGAAAGCACCCGGAGCCAGTTTCCAATCATCGTCAGGATAGAAGCAAAGTAGGCGAGACCCAGCAAGATCCAGAACCACACCAGAGGCTTGTACCAGTGGTCGCTCCCTGCAATCCCAGAATCCCCTTTGACAAGACACAAGTACACAGTAGCAGTCAGTTAAAGCAGCAATAACCATATATAATATACATCTATCCATGTGCAAACAGTCATGATGGGAGACACTATGCAGCAGGTTAGATAAATCAATAGTTGCCCTTTTAAAAGAAAATCCTCCTGAATAATTGATGAGAAAAATGAAAATTATTTGAGCTAAGTGAACTTAATGCATCATAACTGACAGACACATTGACAGATGACTAATTAAGTTATATCAGCAACTCATCTGCCGATCAATACATTCAACAAAGTGGAAAAAAATAGGTAAAAGCAAACGCAGAAAAACGGAAGCCACGGCACAAAGAAGTAAATTCTCTTTTTGATTTGTATATTAAAGCATTTTAAATAACAGTGAGTTATCAGGGGTTAAAGGGGATGTGTCTGTGCAATGATTCGATCTTTTAACCTCTGATGTGGTGAGAATAAGATCAGCTGTGACGTGACCTCAGGGCTAAAATAAACCCTGTTGAGTATGATTGGTGGAAGTTGTCGACTTTCATGGATAAAGTAATGAAACCAGTTCTTTCTGAAACATCTCAGTGGACACAACATCTGAAAAAGTTAATTTACTCAAGTATCACAATTAAATACTATATTTAAGATACATTTTCTGCTACTTCTCAACTCTGAATGAAGTTGTGTGTATTGTCTATTGCATTACAGTTGATAACTTTAGCTTTGATGATTTAGTTTTGATTTTACTTTGCTATCATTTTACATGATGCAATTTTCTTGAATAAAAAAACACTATTAGGTAAAATACGTTTCGCCATCTTACCAGCTACATCATTACAAGCTACATCAATAAATCCCAGTAAATTACTTGGAAACCACCACTTCGAAAGCATTGGCCATAATGAGCTAGCAACTGTGTCTGTATGTATTTTCTTACACACACAGCATATCGCTTCCTCCCCTCTCCTTCTGTTTTCCTCTTTTTTGTGAAAGCAGATTCCTTTTCTAGTATTTCTATATTCCCTCTGCCAAGGAGGTTTTGTTATCACCCCCGTCCATTTGTTTGTTTGTTGGATTGGATGTTTGTTGGTTTGTAAGCAAGATTCCACACAAATGATAGAAAAGAATTCCACAAAACATGGTGGAAGATGTGATATGTGTCAGGGAAGAAACCATTCAAGTTTGGTGCGGATCCAAGTCAGGTGGCAGAGCCAGGAATCACTATCTTTAATATTACGAGATAGGGCTTTTTTTTTTTACTGTTTTCTCAGGGGAATAATTCATGGATCTTAAAGGAAGAAATCCGGCATATTTGGGGAACTGATATCTATGACTTGGTGGACTTTGTTGCAGCTTGATTGAATTTATTCAAGCTGAACCATTTTGTTTGTAGATCCAGGGCTGCAGTTGCGGCCACATCGTGGATCATGATGGTGGATCGCGGATCAGAGAGAGTGGTGGTGGATCATGATCAAGGTGGCAGCTGATGGTTGATTATGATGGTGGATTCTGATAGCGGCAGCGGATGATGACGATGGTTTGTGAATTATGGGCTTTACAAATACAATTTGATTGATTGATTTAAGAGAACTGTTGGGCCTTGGTGGACTCTACTGAGGACCATTCCAGTTATCTGTGGTATTTTAACGAGAGCAGGGAAATTGTGTTGATGACAATGGCTCTCACCAAAGTTTTCACGACTAACATATCTAGTGCCCTTATACTGCTGCACAGTGGAACCCTTTTACTGTTCCCATTGACAGTGATTAAAAAGGTGCTTTTGTTAGTGTCTTGTTAGTTATTGGAGAGTGTATAAATATGCAATATGTAAGAATACAAATATAGTATAATTCATGTGCTTTACATCTAAACATCATGTTCTAATGAAGCCATTGTGGCCGTTTCCTTCCATCTGTAATGATAAAGTCCACCAACCACCCCCCCCCCCCCCCCCCCCTTGTGAGCACACTACAAGCTATGTTTATAAACATGCGGTGGATCTATTGTTGTGTACCTGCAACATAGTCTCCAAAGCCCACTGTTGTCAGGGTGATAACTACAAAATAGGCCGACTCCAAAAGACTCCAGCCCTCCACCCTTTGGAAGACCAGGATAGGTACTGCAACAAAGAGCACGCAACCAAGCAGGATGGACAGGACGGCTGAGATCACTCGCACAATAGTGGGACTCACACGCCATTTCTGCCCGCAGGGTGAAACAACACAGTGGGATGAGAAAAATGAAGGGAAAATCAAGCAAAGAAGACATGAACAGCACTGTTTGGGCTCTGACCAGGAAGAGAGTCTCTATTTTGGCAACAGCTTTCCTCAGCCAAGTACCCAGATGGTCTCCAACCCCAGCGAGTAGGATACCAAACAGTGGGATTCCCACCAGGGCGTAGAAAATGCAGAACAGCTGCCCTCCGTATGTTTTCGGGGAGATGTTTCCAAAACCTGGCATGTAGGGTCAGAGGTCAGAGACACAATTCGTTAACAGATTCTGTTCAAAAATGAGTCATTAGAATTAAATGTTGTGGTCTTAATAGTTGTACTGGACACCTACCGATGGTTGTGATGATTGTCCCTGAGAAAAAAAAGGCACTGGCCAGATCCCATTGGCTGACAAAGCTGGTGTTGCTGGTGGCATCCACACCTGCACCGATGGCCTCCACCACTTCCTGGGAAGGGACATTGGACAAGAGTTATTATTATGAAATTAATATGTATTTTTAAAAGTCCACTGTGTAATTTAGGTGAAAGGGTTAGTTTGGTAGAACTTAAATACAAAATTGTCCTGGTGGTGTTTTCCCTAGTGTGTGATGATCTAAATTGTATGAATTGTTGGTTTCTGTACCCTGGAATGGCCCTTTATATTTAAATACTTCATATTAACATCAGGAGCGGGTCCTTTCCAGGAGGTCGCCATTTTTTTTTTTACAGTAGCCTAGACTGGACAAACTAAACACCTTTTGAGTTTTTTCAGGCGCTCTTTCATGTTTGGAGGGGGGGGTATTCAGCTGCAACAGGGGCAACTTCCCCGAGAGATGTCACTTAATTCTACCCAATGAACCTTTAATTGGACAGTAAAAAGAAAGCTAAATTTGTTTATTTTGCACATAATTAATTTACTACTTTACAGCCGGCCGCAAATGATGTGGAAAATGCACTGTCCTGATCAGCATCATCCAGACAGTGACAAAGAGACTGATAACCGATGTATTACGGCGGCCGGCTCCACTCTGTCCCAAGTGTATCGAACTCCCCCAGCACAAATAATCGAATTACCTGATCAAATTATCTTTTGTGTGTCCGTTGTTACTTGAAGACATTTGTTCACCCTAAAATTAAAAGCGAATACGATGAGGCTGTGACTGAACATGAACTCTGCAGACGTTATACTGACTGGGTGCATATAGGAGCATTTCAGTAAATAGAGTATGTTTTACTTTGTAGTGTTGTTTTGTTGCCTGAACATTTATAATGGGTAATGAGTCAGCCCCTGTCTCTATCAATGTACAGTTTCTGATTCAGTAAGATGAAGACTTTAACTTTAACTTTTTCACGTTTATTGTTTGTGCAAAGCCACACATGATTTATATATATTTTTTTTAATTCTTGCTTCAAAAAAGCTTAGAAAATAAAATGTCTTAACAAATTGTCATGCGTATTGTTGGTATTATAAGTAAGTGACTTCTATTTTTTAAAGGCTACTGACAGGACAGGGGCAGTTCAAGGGCCTATCAGATTTGAGTGTGACCCTATTATAAACAAACAATTATAAGCTAATATTCATTCTGTACATTTTTTATAATAAAATAGATTTTTGACCTGCAACCAACAATCGTTTTTCTGTTGATTATTCTCTACTAAAGTCCAAGGCGGCACTTACAGATTGTTGCTGGATCAAAACTTAAAGTCTTTGATTTACAATGATGTACAACTGCAGAGGATGAATGTTATTTTTGCTTCATAAATAACTTAAACATATTCAATAACCTAAATCATTGACAATTCAAAAAAAAATTATGTTGATTGATCGATTAGTTGACTATTTAAAATTATGTTGTATGCATCCGTTACTTATTATCAGACCATATATGGTCACAAAGGCCTCCTGGAAATCAGCTGTGCCACAAAGCCATACACATGAACCACCACATTAATAGCCAGCGATATAAAACAACTGTACAAGGGTGACATTGTGTAGTGGATAGGATCTCAAGTTACAAACATCACATTGTTGAAGCATGGAACTTGGAGTCCATCAATCATCAGCCGATACTGGTTGTGTGAAACCGGACCCTTCTGACTCTGTGACAGCTGCCGCACTCACTTATGAATACGACTACTCCTGTTTGCATACAGGATGTAATTAAGAGCTCATGTGTTTAAGATCTTACAAGTGCAAGTTCATCCTAATGATTTCTATGTTTTATTTTAGAAGGGAATAGATGCCATCAGATCATTGGCTGTTTATTAGCCTATGTGAGTGAATATATATTTGTTATGATGTGAAAATTGCGAAAAACAACCACAAGCTGTTCTTTTCCTTGTCCTTTTTTAAATCACATTTATTGACTTGGTAGACAATTTCTTTGTAGGGCTACATTTAATAATTTCAGTTTTTATATATGAAGTATTTGATATGAAATGTTTTGTTATAAACTTGTCTGATTAATATTTTCCCATTTATAGAAGTTTTTATTTTATACGACAAGATGTATTTTTAAATTTTTTCCTCCTAATACAACATATAACATTTCATAATAAAGGTGTTGTATCAAACTCAATTACTGCAACCAGACCAGCTCTTGTTAACCAGGGCAACAACTATGTTAAAGTCAATCTGCATCACACATCTTTATTAAATTAGTAGCCTAAGAACATGCAAGGTGGGGTTGAGCTTGATTTTCTAACCCAGCAACAATTTGTTCAGAGTTAGTTTGATTCTGTATAACCGTGTAAACCCCCAAAAAGTTCACCAAAATTCTGAGTGAAGCCACAATACGACGGGAATGTTTTTTTGATGTTTGATGTTCTTTGCACAGATTGGGGGTTCGCCACAGAAACATTTGCATATGTGTGACCACATGCCACAACTCAGATGCTCAGCAAAAATGTCGGTACACAAGCTGCTGACATCATAATTTTACAATTAGCTCTAGTTTCTCTTGTAATTTTAACTTTTCAAATGTAACTTTTGTCACAGGCTAAATGTCCATTTCCCACCAGCGCCTAACACCATACTTTTTAGCCAATTTGAATGGTTAAATGTATATGTTTTAAGTTATTTATATGTCTATCACCTGATCTTTTTTCATTCCTCTTTATTGTCATGCAAATATTGGGCAGAGGTGTCAAGGTGTCGGTCAGGTCACTTAGTCGTTTAGTTTTACAGCCTCCCTATTTTTCTCCCACATTCCGACATCAAACCACATGAGCCCATGATGTGCCCCAGTGTTAGATTCAGTGTCTGTGCTCTGTGTTTATTTAAAGCAACAGCTTCCAGTTGGTTGATTTTTTTTATTGTCATTTTAGCAAACAGGTGCACACAGGCTGGATCTGGTTGCAGTTGTTGAGTTTGTTAGCTTTAGAGGCAGGAGCTGCGATTGGCTAAGAGGCGAGAGGGGGGTATCCACGCCACTGTCACCCCGTCAAATTACATTTCATGAAACTAAATGATGAAATGCATATTTTGATATGTATAATAAGGAAAGTATTCAAATATGTATGCCTTTCCCATACGACAGCCTTGAGTCCCTTTTTTGCAAATGTCAGCCACTGTATGCAGATCACTTTCAGGCTAAAACTGTCATTTACAACGTGCATTCTGGAGCAAGGACAAACATCTCGGAATCACAGCACGGTTGCCAAGCTGGCTCATAAAACACAAACATTCAGCCTGTATGTCTCCATGACTTCAGAGGACATCACATTGATTTCCAGGAGACTTGACTCTAGCCTAAACCTAAAACCTAAATCTAAACCTAAACCTAAACCTAAACCTAACCTGACCTGACTTTAAAACACGTCCTCACCTTGAAAGGTAATGATTTATGTTATGGGGACTTGTTTTTGTAAGAAAGAGAATTCCCCATAATGTGACATTTAGGTCCCCACAACATGAGTTGGACCACGAACATACACACACACACACACGCACACACGCAAACGCACACGCACACGCACACGCACACGCACTCACACACTGGAGCTGACCCATCCTTACAAACTGCTCTGACCACACCTCTGCCTCACCCCCCCCCCCCCCCCCGCCCCCCGCCCCCCCAAATGAATCTGAAGTCTGCCTCAGGACCCACATGAGAATTGACAATATTGGTTTGGATAAGTTGTGATGTCATACTCAAGTTCCATGCAGTGAATATTATACATGAATCAGAGCCAGCTGTCCATCGGACGCCATGCCAAAATGTATTTTTAGCCACTGGAGGTTATCAGTGTCTAAGTTACAGATCCTCTGTTGTTTGTTTACGTATAACTAACAACTGGCCGTAACTAAGTCCACTGTCACAGTCACTTTCTGATGCACATTTTCCAGGTCCAGTAACCTGGACCCTGTTGACACAAGACATAATGAGAAAAAACTTAAAGAGAAAAATAATAATAGGGAAATATGAACAGTTTATTAAAATTATCGCCAGCACCAACATGAATTTACTCAGCCCACTACATGTTATATTCGTCTTGAGAATAAAAAAGTATGAAAACTGTCTTTAATGATGACAAAGAGCATTAAAGACAGGGGGGAAACACAAAATAACTTTATATTACTTCCATTTAACTTTGTTAGGCTTGTTAGAATTCTTCAAATTGACACAGTCTGGGAAGGAAAATCATTGTTTGGTTGAGCTGTTTTAAATCCAGAATCTGTTAATTAAGTAAAATCTGATGGAAAAGGGAATTCCATTTGAAATTGGACCACTAGAAGAAGTCGCCCAAGACAGACTGCCGGTGGCTCTTGTCACGAGAAGATCTACTTTACCTCTAGAAAGGCCTGTAGGTTGTTTTCGCCGACACATGTGAAGTTCAACAGGAAGTCCTGCCGCGTTGTCTGCAGCATCATGTGCCTGTTCTCCTCTCGCGGGGTCTCCAGGGCCCGGAACACCACGGCACCCAGCACCAAGTACAGAAGCACCCCCGTCAAGATGGCGAGCACGGTGGAGCACCGCATGGCTGCGCCTCCGCCCAGTCCAAACGTAGACTGCTGCTTCCCTCCGCCAGCCTCAGCGTGGCCTGGATCCCAGCTGCTGCAGCTGAAATATCAGCATCCACACTGACATGAGCAGTTTCACACTGACCACATGGGACTGACCACCCCCCCCCCCACCCACCATTAGCTGCACACAAGGCATTTAAATGGACCTAGGCCTCACCACACTGCTGACCCAGTAAGTGTAACATCCCTGATACAAATCTGTCATCTGACCCACCAACATGCTACATATACACAAACAGATGCACACATAACACTGACCTGTCAATCCGCTTCAGATGGCCACGCCTGCGTCTTTTCCAGTCCTTCTTCACGCCAGGCCTGAGGATGGAGTCCCTGGACCCGTAACCACCAGGGAGCCCGTCCGCCTCACACTCTGACGGAGGGGACACTAGGTAGGAGCACACACATGTGCCTTCACTCAGCGTTTAAGTCAGTGATTTTGAAAGGTAAATGGTCGGTATTTTTATTGCACTTTTTCAGTCTTTAACAACTCTTTATACTGCAGTTTTTGTCCCACACATTCATGAAGTGCATCTATGTGCGGCACCTTCTCTATCACACACCACTCATAGCATTCATAGCCATCAGGGGTTCCGTATCTTGCCGAAGGGCACCTCACCACAGTGTGCAGGATCGAACCACCGGCCCTGTGCTTAGTGGATGACCCGCTCTACCTCTTAAGCCACAGGTCAGCAGTAAGAATACAATTATATTCACTGGCAACAGCAGTGAGTGTTGAGGAACATCCACAATGACAACTGTTACACGTTCTCTGTTTCCATGTCCTGTAGGTGATGCTGATCAGAGGAAAAGTTGCCTCCAACTAGGAGAGGCACCTGGAAACTTGGGACCAGCCTCAGAGCGATGATGTTGGTCATCATCAGCTCAAACCAGGAGGATCAAACGGAAACTGGAGCTAAGGCTGGGCATACTGGTGTTAAAGCAGTGGCGCCAAGAATCTGATAGATGTGTCCGACGCTCCCTTTATACAGTAAAAACCTGGGAAATTATTAAATAAGGGACGGATCACTGAACTGCTGCCAGAAAGAAAAAATCTACAACCTCCCATCTTCTTAAGTTCTTCAGTCAGCAGATCAGCTGGTTCTGATCCAAACTTAGAGTAATAAACATGGTGACAGCAAATATACAGCCGCTCTCCAAACGGTTTTACAGCTGCTGGAAACAAAGGGACTGTCTACTTAGTAAATTGGAAACATCACAGCTCCCCAGTTATGCACAATATGGTCTGATGCTGACATTACAGTATTCATAGTAGTGGCACAAGCAATAAGAAAAGGGACAAACGTCCATGTGTGATCATCACATGTAACCTGCAATTCACAAATTAAAGATTGTTTTACACCTCAGATATTATTCTAGTATATTTGGGTCCAGAAACACAGTTACAGAGAACATCTGAATTTACAATCCTTCTATCAGCATGAATAACACCACAGTAGACCCACTTCAGACAGACCTAACACACACATAATGCACCACTTGACGAAAAGGAAAATCATACTACGCCTTCCACCGAGTGCCAACAGGGGCTGTTACCGCTGCTGCAGCCGAGCCGTGCCCATAGTGATCCCGTTTTATTATTACCATTTAGAATCCCTCCATGAGACGCATGGCACTGACCACAGCACCTGGCAGTCCAGTGTCCAGTGTGTGTGTGCCTCACCTCAAACAGACGATCAGGAGAATCCAGAGCACTGCTCGCCTCTTGCAGAGTTCAGGCAGCCATGTACAGGGAGTGTGTGTGTGTGCGAGCAAGAGTATATGAGACTGTGTGTGTGTGTGTGTGTGTGTGTGTGTGTGTATATGTGTGTGTGTGTGTGTGAGCAAGAGTATATGAGAGTGTGTGTGTGAGGCTATTGCTGAGCGCACAAGAGAGAACAAAGATACTCAATCAAACTGACTTTATGGAGAGTGAGAGAGGGAATGAGAGAGAGGGAGCATCACAGATCAAGACGGAGGTGAAGATGAAAGCTATATACTCCAGTTTGCTTTATATACATTTTACACCCACTCCGAAAAGCTGCAGGGATTTTTTTTCCTCTCCTTTTTTGTCAGAAACATAACGGACCTCATACTGTGCTTCAGTGTGTGATTATAATGTCCACTGTTCACTCCTATGAAATAACTTCAATGTTTCTACAGTGTACAGCTTTGTATAAACATTGATTGTCTCAGTGGGATCAATGGTAAGGATTGATTGAGGACTAATTGTTATCACACTGCCGACTCTGCAGAGGGAAGCCGGCTCAGCCTCCTTCACCTCACTCTCAATATCCCATCTTCCTCACAGGCTGCCTGACAGAACTGCTGCTGCTCTACTTCTCTGTGTGTGTGTGTGTGTGTGTGTGTGTGTGTGTGTGTGTGTGTGTGTGTGTGTGTGTGTGTCTGATCCAGGAAACTGAAGTGAACTCTCAGATGTTCCTATAAAACATCCTAGGTACCGACCAGGTCAGGACATTTCTGCTTCACATTTCAGATTCCAGGCTGCAAAGTTTAATGGTGTTAGATGATGACCTCACTCCATATGAGTAACATGATTATCTGCAGGTTTCAGCACATAACAGTCAGACTCCATGACATTACACAGCAGAAGTAGTTAACTGCAATAACTGCATCTGTATCCGTGGCTACAGGGGAATATTCATTCATTCATTATATATAAGTGGTAAAGCTTTCAGGCTATTATTATTGACATGGTTAACAAAAGAAGCTATGATATTAATTGTTTAATATCTTTAAATAACAATATTTATTTTGGGTTAGTATTATGAGTGTCTGTGTTTAAAAAGCACCTGTCAATGAAATATAAGGTTGTCCTTAATATGCTGTTTCTACAAACATGGATTTTATCCTCACCTCCAACAGGGATTTTATGTTTTCACCCCCTATCTGTTTGTTGGTTGGTTTGTTTGTTTGTAAGCAAGGTTGCGCAAAAACTAACTAAATAGATTACAATGAAGCTTGGTTGAAAGGATGAGTCAGGAAGGAATCCATTCAATTTTGATGCAGATCGATTGAAGGGGGCGGATCCAGGTTTTATTTTTTTCTCTTTAAAACAACGAGATCGGAACGATTTTTTTTAATGTTTCCCCAGGTTTCCTAGGGAATAATAAAATCAGACCCATTTCGGGAACTGAAATATATTTAAGGTGATGATTGGGCCGTGGTGGAGGTTTGCTCTCTACTCAGAACCCTTCTAGTTTCAACCAACTCGGATGGCTTGGTTGACTTGGTCACATCTGTCCAGGGACTACAAATTAAAAGAACAGACTCTCTGCAAACTGTGGCGCATCAACAGCTATGAATACTAATGTACACTGTCCCAGTTAAATAAAATAGAATAGAATAAGGTAAAATGGGAATAATCTTCATTAGCATCTCTCTACCTCCGAGGGGGAAAAAATAACCGAAACGTTTAAGCAACCAGTATAAACAATGGTTTAAAAAAAATAATTAATTATTATTTTTTCGACGGAAATAATCTGAAATGGTGACTGCGTCAGTGCTGCTCGGTGAGGACCAACCTTCACCTTCTGTGTGGATCACATGTAAGGAGAGAAAGACACAAGATCATTCTCATCACCTTTCATGAATATATTTATTTACCTGATCAGTGTGCTCAATCACTAAATAAATGAATAACGTAAAATAAATTTGTTTGTGTATCAGTCGGAAAAAACAACAATGTTGCCTACTTAAAAAATCAACGAGTCAATCAATCAAGAATCAATTATAATACTATATATTATATGATTATTACCACTCATGCATTTAAATCAGGGTGATTTTAAACAATGTACAGTTTAATAGAACCGAATCCTAGAAATCTTATTTCACTGTGCAATCGGAATATTTCAAAGATCCTGACAATTTTTATTTTCTGCCTAGACACATTCAATTTTGAATAGAAAATCAAATGTAAATCAGAATTATGAGCATGATGAGGTGAAGGGGCTGGGAGAGAACCCTCAGCTGCACCACAGAGGACCAATCAGCACAGGTGAGAGAGAGCTGTTAGCTGATTGGTCATAAGACTTTGAAAGGCAGCGTCTTCGCTGCCTCAAGGCGCCTCAGACACTAGAGACCTGAGAGAAGCCGGACTCGGCTGAAAAGCGCGTGACGTTGTGTGTGATATAAGTTTATTTGTTTGTGCTCGTGTGTGGTGTAATAAATATGTTCAAGAGCAATCATTCCGTCTCTGGCTGTGTGTTGGAAAACCCCGTGGCATGCACCACTGCCATAGAGCAAAACTAAAACTAAAAATATTTTTTGTATTTTTACATCAAGTTTACACACATGGGTCAAAAATGACCTGATGGAGGTTTAATTGTAAATACATCTTTGCAATAAATTGATTTCATCATTCAGATTTCCAAGATCATAAATTCTAATTTTCAATTGTCCTTTTCGACTTTTTTAATAAAAATCCTTTTTTTGTAACACTACCCTACTAAGGCACAACATGGGTAAAAAATGATTCGTATGCATTTCAATTTTTTTTTCATGCATGGCTGTGCTTCTTTGCTATATCTTTTAAAATCTATTTATTAAATAATTTAATAATACAAAGTATTCCTTAAAATATCTTGTTTTTGATTACCACAAATTATTATTTTCATTTTCTCTTTCTTAATTTTTGAACTAAAATAGTTTTGAATAAATAGGTAGAGTGAAGTAAATGGTCTCTAATTATATAGCGTTTTTTTTTGCTTCGATGACCACTCAAAGCGCTTTACAGTTGTGTTATGCCATTCACACACACATTCATATATAGAAATGTATATATTCATTAGGGCTGTCAATAGACAAACAAATTAACTACTTAATCTCACATTTTGAAATTCATTAATCTAGATTAACCCCAATAAAAGTTTGTTTGTCTTCTAAAGACTAAATCTTATAAATTAACAAGTAATCACTTCAGACAGCGTGTATTTTAGACAGTGTTGTTTAATTGAAATTTTTTTAAACACAAAACTACACACAGAGCTGTGTTTTCAAAGAGGCTCAGGCCTATTGCTCCTACCTATAAAGTGGCAGCCAGGTATTTAAATATCATGTATGATAAATTGCGCTGAGACAGACAAGCATGTTCACATTTTCTGGAGCTAATGCTGCTCTCCTCTTCTGGACAATATGACCTGAGAGTGAGAACAGCCGCTCACAGGCCACTTTGGTAGCTGGGGTTGACAGGTGTTTCTTTGCTATTGTCGTGTATTCGTTAGAGTAAAACATGTTGGTATGTGCTTAAAACACAATGACAGGCTTACATTTATGATGCCTATCTTTTGGACTCTCAGACATTCTCAGAGAGCCCTCCAGATGGTAATCTTATTTGCTCTCTACCCTTTTAGCTGGTGGATGGATGCAGAGGGAATGTTTTTGACCAATGTGTTTTCATGTTCGGACACAAAACGTGCCCCTATTTAGTAAGTTATGGGCGGAAACAACCTCCCTATATAAATGTGTGTAAGAGCCTCTCACGTCAGATTTTCACTATCTGGCCTTTGTGATTTCTCCGGGCATACCAGGGTGCTCGTCCTGACCTGTGAAACTTCTGTGTAATAAATTCTGTTATGCTGCAAGTTCTGGGTCTGCGTCTCCTCTCTTCAAACACCGACTTCGACAAGACACTGCTGCTTGAAAGATACGACACTATTCCTGCAAGCTTCTCATGGGTGTGCTGCCTTCCTGTCCACCAATTTAGTGGACAGTCCCCTGCATGGTTCAAGTAGCTTCTTCTTAAAATATTCTATCGCATTAATCTCAGGCACAATAATCTCATAGATTAACGCGTTAACTTTGACAGCCCTAATATTCATACATCCCCACTATCTGTGAGAGGCCATTCAGGGTTCAGTGTCTTGTCACTTGGTCATGCAGAATTTGAACGGACGAACCACTCTCTTTGCCACGCTGCAGAAGAAGTTTTTGACCCTTTGAAATAGTTTCTTCCTAAAGGGTTTATGACTGCTTGTGTTGACATCATCAACATCTACGGGTGTGATGGCAGCCGCAGATCTAGTGTTGGAAGAAATGGAGGTTGACTCTTCACTTGTTACAGTGTTGAAGGGACTCTCATCCAAATGATCCAAGGGGGAAACAATCATGAGCTCAAGGTCAGTGTCTGCATAGGAGCTGGTCTCCATTTCATCTACCATGTGATCTATTGTTATAAAATGATGTTTAAGGGCTTCACTGGGACTAATCCTCTGCTCAGATTAAGATTAGGATACATTTATTTATCCCAAACACATGCACAGACAGGGTGTCAACTAAAAAGAGTAGCAACATGATGCAACCCAGTGACCAGATATCAACAGCTTCGGTCAAGGGGAGGCCCAACATGACTTCCGGAGCCCTGAATTGAGGATTCTGCACCAGATGTCCAAGTTCTGCATCACTCTCTGGAATGGCCAGACCAAAGTCAATCAGCCGGAGCTTGAATGGATGATCTCTGTGATTGACAAGCATCAGGTTGTCCACTTTGAAGTCTCCATGTATGATGCCAAGACCTTTGAGAGCTTCAAGACTTGACCAGTAGCTGGTGGAGCAAAGGGCGAATTTCATTGAGACTCAGGCAGATTCAGGCTTGGACTCTGATCACGAGACAGAAGTTTGGTGGTGATAGGACAATGCACAGTGGAGTTATGAGAACATCGTCTCCTTTGGCGAAGGATGAACCTTCGCCGTACCTCAATGTTTACACGGTTTGAGGAAATGTCCAATTCTGAGAGAGAGAGAGAGAGAGAAGAGAGAGAGAGGTCACCTTTGCAAGACATAAAGATTCCTTTGATCTTTGAACACTGACACTGCAGGAGTGAAGTTGTTTATTTACTGCTCAGCATCAAAGGATTCATGGTCCAGAACATCATGTTTTAATGGCGTGTAATCAAACTTTGACGCCACGCCACGGTCACAACGTGTGACGAAAATTCGATCCTTTAATAACTTTTTATTTTCATCTTGTTGCGATGACACTGATCTCAATTTGAAGTTGATCTGATGAAAGCCCTGGTAAAGTATATCAAAGTAAAAATGTGGAATATGGCCAAAATGGCAACTAAATGCAAAATAGCAGGCTTCCTGTACGTTTTTACAATTGCAATTTTTTTGAAGATCGGTCAATGTGAACATGTCATTTTGCGACGCTTTTTGAGAATTCCTCCAGAATACGAACATTTTCACCACTTTCTAACTTTCTGCCAATTTTGGTAAGAATTTGAGCATGTTAAAGCCCTCAAAAAGCCAATTATTTTGCCATAATAATAATATTAATAATAATCCTTACAATTTCAATAATTTCAAAGTGTCTCACCTGACCTTTGATGTCAGTAGTCAGGCCCTAAAAATGAATCCTACATATCCCAGCAGTTCATTTGAACTGAGTCTGAACTCATAACTAAGTGCTCTTGATTTGAATTGACGTTCGCTTAAGCGCATTATAATAACTGTTATTGATTAATGGTGACCCTGCACTGTTAATTGTACCAACTCCAGTAGCAAGTATGCTTTTCATCTCTCAACCATACCTCAGTCATCCCATACTGAGCCTGATATAATGCTCTGGCACACGTTCCTTCTGGAGGCTGGTTCTGGCTCAGCTGAAGTCCCTGGCATCCACTGACGGGAAATGATTAAACAGAGACGTTTGAATGTTGTGTTGCAAACAGGCAGATTGAGGCTCCCGAATGAATTGTGGCTGTGGCTGAGGGGTAGAGTGGTCGTCCTCCGACCAGAAGCTCGGTGGCTCAATCCTCAGTCTTCCCCATGTACTGAATCCCTTAATGGCCCCTCATAGATGTTGGATGCACTAACTGTACGTCGCTTAGGATAAAAGCGTCCGCCCAGTGACATGTAATGATGTAATCATGTAATTGATGAGCTCAGTGCTGTTTGTTCGGTGTTTGTTGGAGGAGTCCCGACAGGCCCTGACAGAGGAGCAGGTCGTTTGGGTTCTGCAGACCGAGTGATCCCATTCGCGGGACGGCGGTGTGCAGCTGTTCTGCTGTGTCACTGCTGAACATGTGTAGCTGCAGGGAAATATTCACTCTGACTTTTGTTGTAAATATTCTAGCTGCAATTGCATGTATTCAATACTTTGGTTGGTCTAAAGTAGGGTCTTTTCATATGTTTCATAAAATAACAAATACATTTAGATTTTTTCAGTCTGTTTTCTATCGTTGATAAACTTAAGTTTTATCCATTCATCCATCTATATCATATCGAAGATTCTTTAAAGGTTGTGGGAGAGCTGAAGCTGACATTGGGTGAGAGGCGGATTCACCCTGCACAGGTCGCCAATGTGTCACATAGCTATAAATATATTGTATATATATAAACATTCACCCTCACATACATACCTATGAGCAATGTAATGTATCTTTTTGTGGGCAGAAGCAGATGTGATATTTAATTATAACATATTAACATCTTGAAATCCATTTATTCGCTGATCTTCCTATTCATGTTATATTTATTCATCTCATTTCAACATAAAAAGAGGATTTCTTGTACGTAAATATCTTTTTTTTTTTAACTAAAGAGATAAAAAAAAAATGTCCAGCCTTCTTCTGCATATTCAACACTTTTGTTTTGGTTCCAAATAAAAAGGGACAGTTGGGAATTTGTACCTTAATGGAAAAATATCTCATGTCCATTAATCTAATGGGTTTGAACTAATGAACCGCTCTTAACCACTTGGACCAACAGTCTATTACATCTTGAAGGATGGAGGTTTCTGACACACCTAAAGATACAAGATGATTTGG
The DNA here is from genome assembly GCF_947347685.1 of Pleuronectes platessa. Taxonomy (NCBI): domain Eukaryota; kingdom Metazoa; phylum Chordata; class Actinopteri; order Pleuronectiformes; family Pleuronectidae; genus Pleuronectes; species Pleuronectes platessa. Next base: position 17,293,007 of record NC_070640.1, on the reverse strand, counting down.
CATTTTTTTGAAATCCTTTACAGAAAATACATCATTAGCTTCTTTGTCTGAGGTGGTTATATTTTCATCTGCGTTGTTTGTCCGACTGTTCGTTGGCAGGTTTACACAAAAATTACGGAAAAAAATCCTTAAGCTTAGTAGAAGGATGTTGTGTGAGTCAAGAACACATAACATTTTTGTGCAAATCCAGGATTTGATTTGTGTTGATTTGTCAGATGTTTATCTTGATGGAAAACAAATCAGACATGTTTAGGGGACCGATGTTAATCACTGTGAACAATTTGGTGCAGATCCACATAAAAATCAGCGTCTGGAGAATTTAAATGTAGGCTTTATGAAGAGTATAAGAGGTATGCTCTCTAATGGCCATTCTGACTTATATAAAGAACTTCACGTCATTGACCTAGGACCAATCAAACAAAAAAATACAGTATTATAAACATTGATTTGTCCTGCTGCACAGCTGTCAGCTAATTTAAAGTGTACAGTGTATAACTTTGCCTTTGGTTCACTCTGATACTGTGTGATATTTACTAGTTGTGTAAGATGTGCACATTTTGCCTATAGACAAATTTAGGCAGTGTAATAAATAGGTCATTAATCAGTAATTGATTATATAGGATGTTATATCACTGTAGCTGGGAGATGACTTTAAGTAACAATCTAGAATGGTTTAACAAATACCTCCGCAAAGGTCCAACAGTTCCCTTAAATTCAAACTGCACCAAATTTCATAAACGTGAAGATAGCCCTAAAAAAATATGCAGGAAAAATATTCCTGCATTCGGCCTCAAATCTTCTTCTTTGGTTCATGCCCCACACCTCGAAACGATTTCATGGAAATCAGCTGAGTAGTTTTTGTGTAATCCTGCTAACAAACAATCAGGAACATTCGGCCATGCATCAGACTAAAACATCCATATAAAAATGTATTTAGATGCATTTGTAACGAGATAGAAGTGGACAGATCTTTCAACTTCTTTTCCTGTAAAAACTGGATCCATACACTCACTGAGCAGCAGAGCTGGATTTATTTCACGCACTCTCCAAATCAACTGTTAACCACATTTAGCTGCTTCAATTCAATCTGCGTAAGAGCTCCCGTCTCTCTGTTCGCATGGAGGCTGAGAACAGTCCAGCAGCAGTGAAACAGGTGTCTAATGTATCCGGCTACATGGATCCTGTGCACGGTGCAGGACGAGGACAGTGCACAGGCACGGACAAAGACTGTTTTTTTTATTTTGAGAAAAAATGACATGCATTAATCAACGTTAAACAGAAATACATGAGGGAGAATGATTGAAAATGTTCCCTTCCTACTTTATAAATCATAGGCAGAAAAAACCCTCATGTTAGTCTTTTATTCATTGCCTTACATAGTTCAATGTAATTAGGGGGAAAAAAGACAAATTATTAGGTAATAATTTCCTGGAAGTTCATTCTGATATCAGAAATATACTGTGTTTTGTTTTCTCATTTCAAATTGGCCTTGAAATCAGGTCATTCATGCAAAGAAAGTAGAAATCCTTACTTCTAGTCGCCGGATGTTTGCAATTTCAGCCGTCCTTTTATTTTTGTGTGTGGTGTCCATCCAGTGGAGGGAACATGAAGATCTGCTCAGGTGTGACCGATCTCAGAAGAAGCTCCACCGAAATGAAAAAGCTCAGATTCATTGACCTGATAAAAAAACTCCTCACAATTGCAGCTTTACGAAGGTGGTGGTAAATAAAAGAGAGGGATGGAGGGTGGGGACAGGAATGTGGTGGTGGTGGTGGAGGAGGAACGTGCTGCTATTATGAGCACTTTATTTTCAATTAAGCCTTCTTGCATATACTGTGAGCTCAATTTAAGCTGTTTATTTTTGATGACTCGGGGCCTTCCTGGACTGGAAATTGACCGGTTAGCAAACGTCTGCAACTTTGGTGAAAGAGGGGAAGCGACTCTGTCATTGGGCAGCGGCAGAAAAACAAGAAAATAACGTATTATTTGATCAGACGGCAGCAGAAGAAAATCAATACTTTTTTACTGATAAAAGATGAAGGGAGTTTTCATTTTACTACAAATATGATCTGTTTCTAGGCCTCTGTTGTTTTGTTTTGATGAGTTTTTCCTCTTTTAGGTCAATCTTATGTGCTATATATGCAGTTTATTAATATTATAATAAATGAGCTGGAGGTTCCTATCCTATCCTCTGAATTTCCCACGGGATTCCTCTCCTTCCCTACAGAAGCAGTTTGGATTGGTTCATAGAGACAGCCTATATACCTATATAAGACCCTTGTATTTGACTGTTCTCCATCTTCACTCTGAGATCCTTAGGACTCTCGGTGTGTTGCAGAAAGCCCCTTATTAAATATACGTAGATAACGTTGGTGTTTCTAGCCTCTTGTATCTCCAGATTTCCATCACATTCATTAAATAAATATCTGAATATACAGATGGACGACATGACCTCTTCCAAACAGTGAAGCCAAAGCATCTTGATCACCACCAGGTGGCTGGCTGCAGTATAAATCCTGCCTCCTCCATGTTAGTAGATGGAACAAAAAGTCGAAGTACATGTTCATTTTTTTTTTTTAAAGATGGTTTCTGTCATTTTCAATAGGTTCTATCACACTGACGTTTTTTCCAAGAGATATATTTTTCTGGTGAGTTTGGTTCTAATAAGTGGTTTAAAATTAAAAACGGGGTATAACAACATGATTGACAGCTGAAACTAACTTGTGATTGGTCGAACACATGTATCAGTGTGTACCCCAGTCCGTATACTACTCTGGCCCCAAATGTGTGGGCAGCGTTTGTATAGCCAGCATATTTTAGCTTTATTTCTTTATAGTGGAAGGAAGCGGAGACGTATGGTCTATCTTTATTTACAGTCGGTGGAATAGACCTTGACAGACACATGAGCCACAGACACATGGGATAAAACTTTTGATTTGAATACTTTGAAGGTTTCTCAAGACAAAGGACTCGGAAGAGTCAAAAGTGATAAACTTCCCTCACTGGACCTTTTCTCGTGACACGTACACACCTCTCAGGTTTGGCACACACCCAACAACCTATAACTACATTATCCAACCGTCCCATTTATGTCTACTACCTAAAGACTGTGATGACTTTAATGCAATTCTCTGGCATCGCTCTGTCCAACATCAACCTGAGCTGTGGACTAATCAGCCGGAGAGAGGCGCTCCTGCACACGGTTACACCTCTGATCGATTTGCCAAGGAATCCATTTAGTACACTTTAATTTACGCTTCAATCTGATCCCTCCAGTTCCTGAAAAGCTTTTTACAGAGTGAGAGGAAGTCGACATAACTAAGAAGGATGAAAAGTGAGAGTGAGAGAACGGCAGTCTGTTACAGGATGTCTGGCTGAAAGGTGAGCGGCGTCCTTTCAAAACATGTTCTGCAGATGGATTGATGTGGTTCTTTATTTACAGTCTATGGGTTATATTTTTTTTGCAATGTCCCTGTTTGGTTGCTCCTTCCATGCTTGTTTACTGTTATGTTGCCCTTCGGTTCATTTACCCGAGTTAAAACACTATGAACTGTGGGTAATTCCTTTGGGCAAAGTCTGCATAAAGAGCTCAGAAAGTCTGCAAGAGATCCCACACACACACTTTGGATTTCACAGTGAGCTTTCACTCACTTACCAGGATGGTGCCCCAAAGTCTGAGTGTTTGAGGGGAGGCGATGGGACTGTGCCTCAGTGTCAGATGTAATGAAACTCTCTCCAGGTGTTCCTGACATATTGCATTCACAATCGCATGAGGTCACTGTGACCTTTACCTTTAACCTCCGAAATCGAATCAGTACATCTTTGAGTTGAAATTCCCCAAAGGCAGAGTCGAGATATCATGTTCAAGACATTTTTTGGTGACATTGACCTTTGACAACGAAAATAAAATCTGTTTATCTGTGACTCAAAGTTGGTATTTGTGCAAAAGTCGAAAGGATTCTCTCGAGGCGTTCTTAAGACAACACGGCAAATCTAGTTACCGCCCTCTGTCCAACCAACCAGTGCACTTTGTCTCCACACAACCTTTTTTCCAGACTCACAATATATGATGGTTGCTTCTAAAGGAATTCAATAAAAGCCATTGTGTATGTTTGGATGAACATACACTGACGTGTACGATTATAGTAAATAATTACAAGTTATAAATATGCTGTTTTCAGTTTAAGACTGTTTTTACTGAGGAATCCAGGAAGCTGATAAAAAGGTTCGTCATACATTTGTAAAGACAATCATCGGAAGTCCAATATTACCCTATTTTTCATGGTTCCTAGTTTATATTCCATTTTTGCATATATTGCTATCACATTGTTTCTTTGCTGCTGTAACAATTAACCCATTGTGGGACTAATAAAGGACCTTTATCTTATATCAGCTTAACAGCTTTTCATTTACAAAGAAATAGGAAGCCTCCTGTTGTGGTGGTCATATATCGAGGGGAAGTGAAGAGAGTTTAGTCATTTACCTTTGATTACTTATAAACTAAGTTAATGCTGCATCTGTTATTGTTTTACACCAAAGATAAAAACACTTTTACCAAAGCACCTACAGACCTACAAGCCCCATATTAATGTGTTGTTTACATAGACACTGAACACAGACATCGTATTTAAAGCTATAGGCAGGTTTATTCCCCAATGGGAGGTGGGAAGAGAATCTCAAACAGGGCAGAAACGTGCTGTGAGCAGAGTGTAGAAGAGCGCCTTCACATCCTTCAGTCCAAGTCAACGTTTGTGCCAAAGGGGAAGAAATTCCCTCCCGGAAGTTCCTGAGATATCCATTCCGAGAGAGGAATGCATGTCAGGTCACAGGAAACTTTGCATGTGCCACTCGTTTTCTCATCAGTTCTTGCTGTCCTGGGCTACTTCAGCCTGGATGAAACATTCACTTAAATGTTAACAGACGCGCGATTGGTCAACACCTTGAAGCCCTCTGCTCAACATTTGGAACCAAATAGTGTAACACTTTTTGAGAGCCTCAAGTGGAACTCTCTCCAGGTGTTTTTGCCATTTTGCATTCACAATATTATGATGTCAATGTGACCTTTGAAATCAAATCTAAACTCACTTCTGAGTCAACTGGGCAAAATCTAAAGAAATCCTCTAAAGGCCGACTCGAGATATCATGTTCGGAAGAGGCCAAGAAGATGTTTCTGTGAAGCCACCGTGAACTTTGAGCACCAATTTCTAATCGGTTCATCCGTTTGTCGAGGAATTCCTGTTTGATTTATTACCTTCTAAAAAGCACATGTTATTCACACTTTTAAGGCAAAACAATTATAAAGAACGACTTCATGAAGCTTTCCATGTTAGTTTCCTTTTATTGGTAATAGCATAATAATAAAGCTCAACAAGAGTCTTTTGCTTTATTGACATGAGTTGAATGTCAAATGAGATGTGCTCTGGTCCGTTACTGCCCACGGTTTTCTTTACATCGACACAACACACCAATGTCTCTGTGCGGATGAGGAACGTCTTCTTATTTTCCCTCGGTTATCAGGAAAAACGTTTGCGTTTAAACTCAAGCTCGTTTACGTTGATTTATCCCTTGAGGATTATTTAAAAAGCACAATGTTCATTCTAACAATCATGAAAATACGATTATAAACTTAACAACCCAGATGCATTTCATGTTCTTTAAGTTTTAAAACTGTTCAATAGAAAAGTTCACAACTATACTGATTGCATGGCTTTCGACAATTCTCCCTTCTCTTCACAATATCTAAAAATAATCTCTGGCTTTATTGTGAAACTCCTGAACACGTAAGCTCCTACACCTGTTTCTGAAATATATGTAAAAAAAAAAGAATTAACATGGCGTACGGATTAAGGTCAGTTAAGGTTAATTAGCTTCAAAGGCTAAAAAAAAGAAACTGTCCTTTTGACTGGGGAATGGAATCGTGACCATTTGATCCACTTGCACCAGGTTTTTAAAAATGAACATCCTAATAAATATAGAAAACACTATGAGGAATGCATAAATCATATCTATGAAGGATGACTGTAAATGAGATGCACAAGCAGCGACTAAACGTTTGACACATAGCCTTGCTGGTGAAGTTATTTTCTTTAGGATCAGGTTTGCATTTTTGATTCCTCTGGTCATCCTTTCAATACCTGAAGTTATCATCTGAGCTGTGTTTGAGAGGAGGACTACATGCCAGTGAACTGGAGATGGATCAAAACAGTTTGATCATGCTCTCTCTGGACTTGCCGACTCCGACCCACTTCACTGAAATGAGAGAAGAACAAAAAGAGGTGAGTGGGAGGTTTTGCCACGTTAAGAAACCTTTGGCCGGAGATCCTCTATTTATGATAAGTGTCTCTTTACAGACCTGGCACTTGCAGGAAGTTCTCGATGAAGCGAATGTAGTTTTGTGCCTTTGGCGGCAGCTCCTCGAAGCTCCGAGCCGCCTCAGTGCAGCATTCCCAGCCGGGCAGCGTCTCGTAGTCCACCGACACCTGCGTCAAAACGTCCATGTTGGCTGCAACACAGGCAGATCAATAACACTGAGTGACATAGGAGATGCTTTGGTTTTGATTCACTGTTAATGATTCATTAGAAGATGATTGGGAAAACAACATGCTGGGAAATTTACTTGTACACCCAGTCCATACACATGCAAGGATGACATTAATGTGGAACTTCCCCCATAAGCCGAAGGGCAGGAGGATGAGGAAAATCTATGAATGGTATATGATTTGGGGGTTTAGGGGTGTAGTTTCAGCATAGATTTGAAAATGAGTGCAGCATTCCAGATTCCCACTCAATAGCAGTTGCTGGTTGGGGGGGTGGGGGGGCTGCCCGCCTTTTAATGGAGGATGTCAGCTTTTTCGAATGTTTATATAAATATCATCATATAGAGACATTTCAAATGATTGACTTCTAGTAATCATTGTCCTGCCAGGTCTAAGACAATTTGAAACACAGAGACATTTTTAATCCATGTAGATCAAATGTTATAAATATGGTAATAAATGCGATATTAAAACCAGTCCTATTATTCTGTTTATAAGAAGAGTATCTCTGTAAATCAGAGTCAGGAAAAGAGCCACTTCATTAAACATCGAGTACACTGAGCAGAGACATTAAAAACTGGATTCAGTGAGCGTGCTGCTTGAAGCTGCTGCAGTGTCACATGGGGAAAGTTGTTTTTATCATCGTCTGGTTCATTAGCTGAAAACACAATTTGCTGAATCTGGCTCGACGAGCAGAGAAATGCTGAAGGTCTGCTGCAAAATAGATTTTCAAAAACCCTGAATGCTGCATTTCCTGCTCAAGAAAGCTGACCAATGTGGAATAACACATTAGGGAGCATTAAAACCACTGTATGGTCCTTCACTTGTGAGTGGCAGCTCTCAAAATATGAAAACACTTTTCACAGATGCTGTAGCTCTCCTTTGTTTATCGCTAACTGGCATTCTAACATTAAAACATTTGTGGACAAATAAACGTCAGAAAATGATATAGTATTTTAAATTACACAGGATTAAAATGTAAATTGATATAACTGAAAATTGTATATCCTTAAGAGTTTTGACTGGGGTCAGAAGGAGAGAAAAGTTATTAATAATAATGCTTATAATAATAACAAGCACATTTTTGTTAATAACTAAAGCAGCAGTGACATATTGGCAAGTTATTCTGTGTCTGAATACCTGACTACCTGATGATGAGCAGGCAAAGAGCAGATCTATGAAACATAGAAGCTTGAATAACTTACCAGGGAAACTTGGGAGAGGTTTTCCATCCACTTTGTAGGCCACACCCACTTTAATCTCAGTCAGCGTGTCCAAAATGTCCAACTTCGTCAGGGCAATTCTGCAAAAAAAAAAAAATCACTGTTTAAATCTCTGATAGAATTAACAGCAAAAACTCCAATTCTATCAGCAGGTGAAGACAAAGGTCTGAAGGTTAAGAGAGCAGAGACAAGTCGGGAAAAGTGTGGGAACACGTTAAATTAAAGCCTTCAGAGGGAGTTAGCTGCAAACTGTGTAGAGGGGACTTCACATGGAACAGCAGCACAACATCACCTTGGTATGAACCTGAAGAGAAAACATGTAGGAGCTCTGCTGCTGCTGCGTCCTCCTCTTCCCTCAGTCACTGGAGGATTGTAAACAACTTTCAGATTCATAAGGCAGAGATAATGTGCTGCTGTGTCATGTGAAATCAGCTTTACTTTGAGATTTAAACGGAAAAGAGCGAGAGAGCGACAGAGATTTCTCATTATAAATATCTACAATTCAGTTGAAATATTACATTATATTATCATCTTTAATTCCAGTTCAAGATATCGTTAATTTGCATGAATTTAGGAAAACTTAAGTGAAGTTTGAACTTCTTAGAATGATGTTGTAGAAATCATGAACTTGAAGTATGAATAGTTTTAGATTTTACAGGATTAAGTTGCTTTTCGAATAAACTGGTGGAAAGGGACAAATGTAGCTCTTGTCTTTTAAATCTAATTTATCGGGAATAATAAAAATAATTGGGAGTTGAAGTCATAGTTGTGTGATGGCTCCTTACGCAGAGAAGCCGTTGACCATGTGGGCGTATCTGACCAAAATCAGGTCCAGCCAACCACAACGCCTCCGTCTGCCCGTCGTCACACCAATCTCTCGGCCTCTGGACTGTAGCAGTGACCCAGTCTCCTGAAACACAAAGAAACACACTGTGAGCTGATTGGAGGAAAAAAACGACTTCTCATCAGCGATGTCAGCTGAGCAATAAGGTTTGGTACCGTTCACATTTGAACCAAAACCGGTTCCCATCTGTAATTTCCCCTGGTTCTTGACTTTCCTACAAAAAAATGAACGACCACACTCTTCTATGGTAAAACACTGAGCAGCTCCACCACAGTGGTTGGGTCTAAGCGTCTTTGTTAAGTGCATGAAGCGTCTGAATTTTTCCCTCAATAGCCCCACGAAAATAAAGCTACTGGCTGAGCATAATTTTTTTTAACCAGCCTAAATGCTACGTTGCCTTTTTGTGACACACTTGGTTCAGTATTGCACTGAGATAATAAGGTAGTGTGTTGAATACAACCTTAAGGAGGCCACGTTGTGAGTGTGTGCAACTCCCACACAGGCAGGACAGCAGCAGAGTGCCCATAAATTAAAAAGACTGTCTCTCAGTATAGTGTTTATTACTTGACCATTTTGGTTCAAACATTCCTGTTGCAGTGTCTATAGTCTTCACAAGATTTACTCGAATGAAAAATCTATCTACGCTTGGTGAATGTTTATTTCATGCATGTCTCTTGCAAACAAAATGTCTAGATTGCTACAAAATTTTAAACTTCTGGTTTTCATCTTGAGGTAAACAAAAAATGACATGAAACTAGGGATGCACCGATTTATCGGCCGAACATCGGTAGCGGCCGATATTCGCCTCGTTTACTGATATCGGCTTATCGGTAATAAACTTGACTTTCACCGATATCATTGGCCGATGTTCATATTTGTGGTAAAACCGCTGGGCACGTGCCGCGGCTGGGGGAGCAGTCGCTCCGTCGCCCTCCTCTCCGCGCCGCCAGAGGCTCAGTGTGCGGCACCGGGAGGTCCTCATCCGGTGGCACCTGACTGCGTCACTGGTGCGGGGGCTTTCTTTCTCTTGGACCGCGGGGCGGTGTCCATCGCCGGCGCGGAAGGCGGGCTGTTGGAGGGGACTGGGTACGCGGTCAGCGGCGGCCACTCTGGACGCGTGTCGGGCCCTTCTCGCGGATCACCTCAGCTACGGCGACCGCTGGGGGAACCCTCTGTTCGCGGGGGGGGGGCACCCTGCGGTGCGCCTCGGCTGGCGCCTAGCAGCTGACTGAGAACTGGTGCGGACCAGGGGAATCCGACTGTTTAATTAAAACAAGCATCGCGAAGGGCCACGGTGGGTGTTGATGCGATGTGATTTCGGCCCGACACTCAAAACAGGTCAAACTGAGGAGGGCTTGTTAAGTTATCTTGACTCACGCAGTGTAACTTGGTGTAAAAAGTATGAGCGTAGCGTCTGTTTAAGTACTTTATTCTCATGTGCACCGGCTCTATTCATCCGTCTCATGCACAGGTAACAAGGGAATTGACAACATACGTCATACACACAGAAGCCGTAACACCTCTAATAAACGGGCAATACTGCTACCGTAAATCAATGAGAAGAGCGTTCTCTATAATGATACTTTAACAGGGCTGTTTTAGACAGGGTAAAATGGTGCTGTTTTAAATTACCCTTGTGGTATTTTGACCAAAATATGTTACAGACATTTCATTAAGATCCCAAGGAACCATTTCAACTGGCGGTAAAATGGGCATAATATGTCTCTGTTAAATAAAGTTTAGTTAAATCAAAGATTGTTTCATAAATCTGATTCAATCTGTGCTCATTAAAAGATAAGAGTGATGAAGGGCTGAAATGTTTTTAAATAGTGCTTTCTAAATAATGATTTAATTATTTTTCTGGCACAAAAGGGTGAATGAATAACAACAAAAAGAAAATAAACAAATATCGGTATCGGCTATCGGCCAGATTGTTATTTTAAATATCGGTATCGGCCAAGAATTTCCATATCGGTGCATCCCTACATGAAACCTATTTTCCTGTTGACAAAAACATAAGAGACACTGAACCCCCTTTTTCCACTGGTCAAAAAAACCACGAACAGCCAAGAACACCTGGCTATTGTCCTCAATGGGAATGGATTCAATCTGCATTCACTCCAGGGTGAAATTACTCTGCAGTAGACACAAGTTTGTATCAGTTTTCGGCCCCGATAGCCAGTAGCGTTGGGAACGAGACACCCGCGTGAACGTGCTGATTTCGCAAGAGGAGGTGAGAGGGTGCCTCAGTCTTCAGCGTGTTCATGTCGGACATGAGACACCAGAAAAATACAAAATGGAAAGGCAGACTCCTTTACAGGCAATGGGAAAAGACAAGGAGTCAATGCGCTTTGTAAGCGGGATGCACCACGTTTAACTGCTAATTATGGTGTAAAAGTATGAAAGTGAATTTCTCTGGCAAGGCCCAACACGGCCCTTATGAAACCACATTTGAATTCAGATGATCTGGATTTCATGGGAATCTGCTCCAAAGTGCACACAGTGATAAATATCAGTCCCTAAACATGCCTGATTGTTTGAATTAAGAACCATTAACTACTCTTTAAGAAGTCAAGGGAAATGTTGCAGAACCTCCTATCTCACAATGTTAAAGAAAGTGATCTGCCCCCTTAAGGCTATTTAACACAAAGCTGCTGTTGAGCACCTGAGATGTCAAGTGTTATGGATCGAACATTAGTGATCTTACAGTTCCTTTCCATTGATCAGTACCCGATTCTGAACAGACCCTTTGCTGCTCCTTGTTTCTGCTCTCTCCCAATTCCACTTACCAATAAAGGCAAAATGGCCAAAAAATAAATATCCTTAAAAATAAAACAATAAAACAACTCACGTTATCCTGCTCTGTTGGAAAAGCACCTACGCCGACCCGAGTGGTGTAAGCTTTGACGACACCGTATACTCGGCCGACATATGATGGAGGCACGCCAAGGCCGGTGCATACTCCTCCCACGGTGCAGTTGGAGGACGTCACGAAAGGATATGTGCCTGAGCAAAGGAAACATCTGTTAACTAGAGTAGGCAGAAAAAAAAAACATCCATCCATCCATTCTCATACTCAATTCCACAAACCCCTTGTTGCTCACCAAAGTCGATATCCAGCAGAGCAGCGTTGGCTCCTTCCACCAGGATCTTCTTAGGGGATCCAGTCAGAGCCTTGTGCATGAAGTACACCCCATCGGTCACCAAAGGGCGCAGTCTCTTAGTAAATCCCTGAGAAAAACAAAGACAAGTTCATACACCAAACATGGACAATAAGAGATGTGATTTAAGTTCTCTAAAATGTGAACAAACCGGAATCATTCTCTCGTTTTCAAAGCTTCATTACAGTGACAATTACTTATATTAGACCATGTCACAGTAGAAAAAGCGGTGGAACTAATAACATTAATGGTGGCTCCATTTAACTCAAGTGTCACCGGTAAATTATGACAGTGTGACAGTAAACCCGCAACGCCCAACAACACAGCAGCCAAATGGAACGAAGCCATCATTTACATCTGTCTTCCTACATGACAAGATATCTTCTTTGAAAGAAAAAAAAAAAAACACAGAAAAAAAAACAGATGCGTTTTTTCAGTCCTGGCATAAACTGTACATGATGAACTGTCCTCACCTCCAGCTGCTTCAGTTCACTGTCAATGTCAACGTTGAGTTTTGGATACATTGTCAGGAAATGTTCTGCCAACAAACGAAACCTAGAGGGACGACAGAGTCTGTTTACAGAGGCTTGTTGAAGTCTATTTGTGCAGCTCCTCTGTATGTAAAACCACGGTCACTAAGCGAGTAGACAAGCTAGAGGGCTAGAAGTGTGGGATAGGTTTAGTCAGAGTAAGCATAGGATCTATACATTTCTATAACAGCATCACCTTCATAACATTATATACAGGATGTTATAATGTTGCCATGAAAGCAGGCTGCAGGCAGTTTTCACATGTACCATGGCCGGGTGTTGCCACCTGCTGGCAGGAGAAGGTACAGAATCTTAAAAGTCAAAGCAATGCGTTAAGAGGATAAAAACGACACTTTAAGAAAACTAACTTCTGCAGATATTGACAATTTGTTTATTGTACGAAGAAAAAAAGATACCAGATATCTCTCATGTCTCTAGTGTCACACCAACAAATCTAGAATTCGCCCCTTAAAATTTTATCTAAATGCTCTGTAGGAGCTGACCCCGAAAATCAGGAAAAGCTAAAAGATTTTGAAATATTAAACTTGATAGCACATTGACTCTGGCATCAGCCCTTATCACCAAAATGCATCCTCATCTGTCTTCTCTCTCTTATTGACCAACAGATATTTGTACACTCAATTTTTTGCGTTCCTAACATGTAAGAAACGTCATCAACATGCTCACTGACTTACAGGGAATCCCCAGAAGGGATCTTGTGCTGCATTTTCCAGAGTTTTAACTAGGCTGGAGAAACTTTGGAGAAAGTCCGGAGTCACCAACTCGGACATTTGCATTCTTCCTTTCAGTGTTATGTGTTATAGTACCTCATCCCATCTTAGACCACAAGTGTTCAGGAAACATTTAAAGAGGGAAAACTTTATAACCCTCACCCTGATGATGATGAGAATGAAAATACTCACTTGTCTTCAAAAGCCTTGAAATCTGATACGAGGTCACAGATTCGCAGACCGTTCCGAGCTGCTTTGGAGGAGTAAGCAGGACCGATACCCTTTTTTGTGGTTCCCAAACTGGAGAGCAAACAAAGACAAACATATCTTACTAGGGATGCACCGATATGGAAATTCGTGGCCGATACCGATATTTAAAATAACAATCTGGCCGATACCGATATTTGTTTTATTTTCTTTTTGTTGTTATTCATTCACCCTTTTGTGCCAGAAAAATAATTAAATCATTATTTAAAAAGCACTATTTAAAAAATGAAACAATCTTTGATTTAACTAAACTTTATTTAACAGAGACATATTATACCCATTTACCGCCAGTTGAAATGGTTCCTTGGGATCTAAATGAAATGACTAACATATTTTGGTCAAAATACCACAAGGATAATTTAAAACAGCACCTTTTTACCCTGTCTAACACAGCCCTGTTAAAGTATCATTACAGAGAACGCTCTTCTCATTGATTTACGGTAGCAGTATTGCCCGTTTATTAGATGTGTTACGGCTTCTGTGTGTATGACGTATGTTGTCAATTCCCTTGTTACCTGTGCATGAGACGGATGAATAGAGCCGGTGCACATGAGAATAAAATACTTAAACAGACGCTACGCTCATACTTTTTACGCCAAGTTACACTGCGTGAGTCAAGATAACTTAACAAGCCCTCCTCAGTTTGACCTGTTTTTAGTGTCGGGCAGAAATCACATCGCGTCAACACCCACCGTGGCCCTTCGCGATGCTTGTTTTAATTAAACAGTCGGATTCCCCTGGTCCGCACCAGTTCTCAGTCAGCTGCTAGGCGCAACGCAGGGTGCCCCCCCCGCGCGAACAGAGCGTTCCCCCAGCGGTCGCCGTAGCTGAGGTGATCCGCGAGAAGGGCCCGACACGCGTCCAGAGTGGCCGCCGCTGACCGCGTACCCAGTCCCCTCCAACGGCCCGCCTTCCGCGCCGGCGATGGACACCGCCCCGCGGTCCAAGAGAAAGAAAGCCCCCGCACCAGCGAAGCCGCCACCGGATGAGGACCTCCCGGTGCCGACTGCTCCCCCAGTCGCGGCACGTGCCCAGCGGTTTTACCACAAATATGAACATCGGCCAATGATATCGGTGAAAGTCAAGTTTATTACCGATAAGCCGATATCAGTAAACGAGGCGAATATCGGCCGCTACCGATGTTCGGCCGATAAATCGGTGCATCACTATATTTTACTATTTACTTAACAGAAACAAAGCTACTCACAGTTTAGAACAGTGTTGTAGAGAACATTATACTAAACATTTCACACAAATTAAGAGTTAAACATTACTTTTTCCCTTCTTGTTGCTGCCGCTGCTGCTCCTGGATTCCATCGACAGCTTGATGGAAGTTGAACACTAGAGGCAGAAAGGAGGGGGGGGGGCAAGTCAATAAGGTGACAAATCATATTCATGTTCAATTCAATCATTTCACATGAGAAAATGCTAACTCACCAATGTGGGCACGATCAGAAATTTTTAATCGCTCCTCCCAACCTTGTAATCCTGCAACAAACACAATAAATAGCTCATCACATGTTTACAAAACAAATTGTCTTCTACCTCATTCATCTGGGTGGTATTTGTCACCAGTATACACCATGTTCTCCGTCTAACAAATCCAAACACAACACTCCTTATACTGTTAAGACTTTCCCCAAATTGACTAATACATTAGATAATATTGCTGATCCGATCTTGGCCCCACACTAGGACAATCAGGTCGATTTGGTGTCCAATTTAACCCTACAGACAGTCATGGGTTTTTTTCCCCCGACTAGAGACTGATCTGAACAGATAATCTGGCCAAATAATGCTCCATGTTATGTCTTATTTTAAACCTTTGATCACGCGAGTTTAAGCAAGTTCCCAAGTCTCTAGAACACCCGCTGAGAAATTGTTTAAACATCAAGTGATTGGTCCTGCATCTCGAGTGACTCTTCAAAAGTACTGCATTCAAATAAATATAAAAGCGTCTTTTAAAATCAGTTTTTAATTTTGTGACACCACACATGCTGATACTAGGGCTGCAACAACGAATCGATAAAATCGATAAAAATCGATGACTAAAAGCGTTGCCAACGATTTTAGTCATCGATTCGTTGAGTCACGCGATTAATACGTCACTCGTAGGCGCAGAACTGTTTACTGACGCCGGCAGGTACATGCTTCATGCGCGCCCACAGCGAGCCTATTAGCGCTTTAGTGTTTGCGACCACTGCTTTTATTTTTGGACATAAAAGATGGCGGAGGGGGTTCGACCGAAATCATCCAAAGTGTGGGAGCACTTCACACTGCATAAAACTAAAAAGTGTGTTTGTTGCAATCTTTGCAAAAGCGAAATGGCGTGGCACGGAAGCACCACGGTAATGATACAACACCTCAAAAGAAAACATGTCGGAGTCATCCATGACGAGGAAGGGGGCTCGACAGCAGGGTAAGTCAATACAAAAGCTCACATTTATTCCGTTTTCAAGTAAGAACATGCAACATCTACTCTCTCTCGTTTGGTGTGTTAATGTATTCGTTATCCAGCTTTACAAGCATGAAACGTTTATTAAACTAACGTAAGCGTTAGTGTGTGTGTGTGTGTGTGTGTGTGTGTGTGTGTGTGTGTCGGGGTGTCTGTTATTTTATTTTTTTAAAGCACTTACAGCTTAATCTGTAAATTACTAAAAACGATCTTACTTACATAATAAACTTACATACTACATTTTACTTAAACCTCCATGAGTGAAAATAAATAAATAAATCATTATTATAAAAATGTGTATTGTCTGTAATTGATCTTTGGGTTACTTACTGGCCTCAACATAACAGTATTAATAACTAAAACAATGAGGCATATTAATTTTATTTAAATCGTGCTGTTTTACATACTTACTAATATTAACTTTGTCATTGCAGAAAAAAACAACCAACAATGAGTGGCTTCCTGATAACCGCGTTAATGTCAATGTTAATGTTCGAACAAATACAGTGTGGACAGATTGGTAGTTTGCATTTTTCTTTATTTTTTATAATTTATTTATTGTTCTAACAGAAAACCTCAGTTTGTTCACTTTATAAAAGAAAGTAGCCTTTTCATTTTTTGTATTTATATATACATATAAAAATGTATATCATACATTGTATTTTATTTTGTGTTCCATTTTTATTATTATTTAATATGACTTAATAGCTCAGGGACGTTGAAGCAATAACCTGTTATTTTTTCACTTTTCACTTCATTCTACTGTGAATTTATGTTCTGTTTTTATGTTCAGAAAGTAATGTTCAGTTTTTTAATAAAGATGCGGCAATTACAAATGTTTCTATTTTTATCCGATTCATCGATTAATCGAAAAAATAATTGACCGATTAATCGATTATTAAAATAATCGTTAGTTGCAGCCCTAGCTGATACCACTGCATCTCTCCTTACCTTTGCCTTTCTGCAGGTTCTTCTCCGCCTCCTCAAACAGACCAGGTAGGTGTATCACCACTCCGTTTCCTGTGATGCAAAAATGCAATCTTTAAAAATCCTGATGGTAAATTGTTTGATGCATTGCATGTAAAATAGGCCTTATGAGCAATATACTGTTAATGTTTTCCCAGAAGTGTTATTTATATAAACACAAGCTATCTTGTTGCCCATCACTTAAACTTGGGTTCCTTAAATGTTTCCTGTCTTTTTGGCAGTGAGAAAAACCTCACCACCAAAAAGAGGAAATGGAAAATTAAGAAATGACTTGCAATTTGGAAGGCGGTTACCATAGTTGCTGATTAGACTATAAAGTCATTTGGGAGGATGTAGTCTGTGGTGCTGTTTGAGTACACTGTTATTCTGGGAGGTGTTTGTGTTAATAACACCAGCCTCACATGTATGTGTTGCATTCATGTTACATGTTGCTGTGCCTGCAATCGTCATTCAAACAATGATCTATTTCATACACTGGACCCAAGAATATAGTCAGCTTTCAGGGTAAGGTGCAATGCAAGCTATAACTACAATGCCACAGAGAAGTACTGAGGAAATAAAATCCACAACCAGATAAACCAGCTGCCTCCGTGTTATTGGCGAGCTTTTGATTTTTAGTGCGTGTTTGAACACTATGTTATTGGCTGGTGGTTCCTTTGTGCTCTGATAAGTTCAGCAACAGTTGAAGCGTCCAAAATATATATACGTGCGAGTCCAGCACAAATCTACCCTCTCTGATAGTAAATAGTATGGACTAAATATTAGATAACAAAATGACCATAAAGTGGAACCTGCTGGATCAGATTCGATTCAGCGAATGTACTTTAAGTTTCAGGAAGACAGGATGGAGAATACGGCAGTAGTTTTTAGCTATGAGTGTCTAATTAATAATAGGTAGCTGTATGTGACTGCTCATTATGTCTAACTGTTACCATAAAACACTGGCCCTTCCTCAACAACTGACAGGACTATCTGCTGGGGCTGCTTTCAAGTCTGCGCCGATAATGATCATCTGTTCACATTTTATTGACATTTTATTGCTTTACTGGGCTCTTCATCTTCCCGTCTGTGTACAAAGAAAAGCACATGGGTGGAGTGTTACCGATGAAGGAGACAGCATTCTTGTTGAGCACTCCGCTGGGCAGCAGGTGGAAGTCGTACTCCACCTTGTCCACCACCACCGTGTGACCTGCATTGTTGCCCCCCTGCACACAGAGACACGGGAAGCAGTCAGATATGTGCCTGTGACCCACAACGCAGCAGAAACACAACCACCGAGCACCGCTTCACACACGTCCTGCTCTTACACAACACACGACGTGAACACTGTTTTGCAGGTGGCCCCCAGATAACACGCCTGTGTTCAGTGTCACATGGTGGACGCTGCAGAGGGAAAAACACTGGCTGCAGCCCGTCGGTTGCTTTCTTACGTAACACCGACTTCACACGATGGTCAGTGTTTACACAAGTGATTTACTGACATAATAACACGTAGCAGCCAGATGCGGGTTAGCATCCCGTGCTAGCACCAACTTCCACATCCGGGAGGTCAGACAAGGTTGTTGACGTCACAGGCAGGTTACGAATGCTTCACGGCGGCAAAGACTCCCGCGGAGCCTCCGCTACGTTCAGCGGACATTTTAAAAACAGCGATACAGGGAGAGAGAGCGTGTGAAATGTGAACTCCGCCGTGTGGTTCCCTCACCTGACACCTGCAGACGATATCCGCATCCATGGCGAGCAGGTCCACAACTTTCCCTTTGCCCTCGTCGCCCCACTGCGCCCCGAGCACCACGGTCACTTTGTTCTGCGGGTCCCGGGGGATGCGCAGCGACGGGTCCGGCTGCAGGGCGCTCTCCCGCGGCCGCTTCGGCTCCGGCTCCCCGTTCTGGGCGACGCTCTGTCTTTGGCCGTTCGCGCTCATGGTGCTGTAGGAGGAAGCCATGCTGCTCTGCTGCCTCTTCCGCTGCTGATGAGGAGGGGGACCGGAATACCGTTTTACCGCGTTTCTCTGCGTCACGGGAAGTGCTCATCGGCAGCTCCGCCTCTAGATGGCAGCGTTTCCTCTTTACTCTCCCTCATTTTGTTTAACCCTTTGATACACAAGCTATGCAAACCATAGATATATAAACCCTTGCACAACATGGTTAAATATTGGGTAATATACCGTATTGACCTACCATTTTATTTGACTGTTTCTTTGCTATATTTTTGGAAATAAATTTATTTCATCATTTAATATTCAAAGTATTCATTAAATATCTTGTTTTTGATTACAACAAATCCTTATTTTCATTTTATCTTTCTCAATTTATGAACTAAAATATTTGCTGTACTTTTACATCAAGTTTACACGCATGGGTAAAAAATGACCCAGGTATGCAAGTCTGATAAAAAAAAAGACAAACTGTAATAATGATTTTGTTAAAAAAAAATTTTTTTTAGATTTGGACAAAAGATTTACACATTTTATATTTGAAATGTTTAATTGTCACTTTGTCTCACTTACACATAACATACAACCGATAAAACTGATATTGAACTGTGGTGAATGTATAAAACAAATGAATAAAAGAAAAGAAAACTGATTAAATAAACTCATATGGGTACAGTGCAAATTGCCATCTCAGTGCATACATGCCTCACAAATGACAATCACATGTTTGTGCTCCTTGCACACAGGGCTGGTGCACTTGGAACACCAGCCGCTGGCTTTTGGGTCTTTGGCAGCTGGGCAGATCTTGCACCTCTTCCTCTTCACTTGGTCCTCCTGTGGCTGGATGGTGGCGGCGTTTATTTTTCTTAACCCACATCTTCCCATTGCCTCTGTAATATGCGTTTGGAGGTGGGGTGTGCCCTCCATGCACCTCTTCATATGTGGCATTATAAGCTCTTGGCCCAGCTCCTTGATGAAGAGCCGCCGTGCATTGGTCACACTACCCATGTAATCAGGGTGTTGTGCAATGAAGTTAGTGTAGGCATTGAGAGTGGCAACATCCAGCACATTGTGCCAAAGCACCATGGGCCACCTCTGTGTTCTCTGTACTGGATCACTTCTGGTTTATTTTTCACACTGTTGTCATCCACTGCTCTGTCATCATGCATGGTGCTCAGGAGGACAACAGCCTTCCCCTTTTCCGGCACATAGCTCACTATGGTCATTTTGCCACTGAATCCAAATTCGGAGCTATGTTTCTCCCTCGATTTGGATGGCTTCATGACAGGCGGTATGGCCGGCTTGTTCTGGCGAAGCATCCCCACAATGGTCATGTTCTTCTCAAGGAGCTTCTCAGCCAGAGGGATACTGGTGAAGAAGTTGTCCATTGTGATGTTGCGATCTATGATAAAAAAAAAAATTGAATGGTCAATTACTCAACATGGAGCAATTGACCATTCAATTTTAATGCATTATCTATTGAATGGCATTTTATTTCATTCTACTCTTTTGCTTAAAAATAAATAAATTTCTCACAATGGTAATACAAAATTAAATACACACTATGAAAGATTCGACAAAGGGATCTAGGCATTGTGGTAGAACTTCAAGAGCATATTCACTTCTGTATTCTATATTCACCTGTCGGTCTGATTCCGCTGGAAAACTGTTGGACAATATTCGCTCCAAGGTTCCTCTGAACTTCCTCTCCTGGCTGTCTCCCTGTCTAGATCATTCCATCTATCACATAAGGGACCCTCGCGTCGCACATCCAGAAGATTTGTATCTATGGTGACACAGTCACTGGGGATGAACACTCTTTTGCAATTGGCCAGGAAACAGTCCCACACATACCTGAATGTCGCATCCCAGCTCTTGTCCCCCCCTGCAAGGACGGTCAAACCAATAAAGGCCATGAATTCTACTTCGTCGAGGCATCTCCACTCTTTTTCTTTTGCTGCTGCTGCTGCTCTTCGTCCCTCTAAATTGGTGCATTTCAGAACCTCCTCAATGATGTTGTCACTAATAAATAAATCCCAGGCATCTTTTGGTGAAACTGTTGTTGAACCAGATGCAGGTCCTGGGCAGCTCCTCAGGATGTTGTGGCTTCTTGCTCTGCCCTGAGTGGGGAGATGTTCATTCTAGTAAGACCCCTTTTTACTCAGTCTATTGGCCTGGGTCTGAGTTTCCTCTTCAGAGGACTCATCAGACGAGTCTTCGATCTCATCCAAGGAGTCTTCTAGGAGAGCTTGATTTCTAGACACGCCCACCACTCCAGCTTGACCCTGTGGCACATAGTCTAGGTCATCAGCATCAGAGATGTCAGACTCAGAATCAGGATCAAGAATTGCTTCATCTTCATCATGTTCTTCATTTAGCATCTCTATGACCTGTTCAGCTGTAAATCTGGAATGAGTGTGACGATCCAACTTTTTCAACTATCAGTTGATAAATTATACAGTATAACGTAAACTGTTCTATTTCAAGTTGTATTTGGTTGACCTAGATGCCATTAGCTCACATTAGCTAGCTAGAATAGAATGTCATTGTGACCAAACTTCGTTAACTAGAATTGAACTAGCTTACATAAGCTAACATTAGCTAGCTAAAAGAGAATATGTTAACAGCTAGCTAATAATATTGGACATACAGTGCCTTGCATAAGTATTCACCCCCTTTGGACTTTTCTACATTTTGTCATGGTATAACCACAGATTAAAATTTATTTCATCGTGAGTTTATGTAATGGACCAACACAAAATAGTGCATCATTTGGAAGTGGGGGGAAATATTACATGGATTTCACAATTATTTACAAATAAAAATCTGAAAAGTGTTGAGTGCATATGTATTCACCCCCTTTACTGTGAAACCCCTAACAAAGATCTGGTGCAACCAATTGCATTCACAAGTCACATTTGCAAGTCACATAATTAGTAAATAGGGTCCACCTGTCTGCAATTTAATCTCAGTATAGATACACCTGTTCTGTGATGGACTCAGAGTTTGTTGGAGATCATTACTGAACAAACAGCATCATGAAGACCAAGGAGCTCACCAAACAGGTCAGGGATAAAGTTGTGGAGAAATATGAAGCAGGGTTAGGTTATAAAAAAATATCCAGAGCTTTGAACATCTCTCTGAGCACCATAAAATCCATCATAAGAAAGTGGAAAGAATATGGCACAACCGCAAACCTACCAAGAGGAGGCCGTCCACCCAAACTGAAGAGTCGGACAAGGAGAACATTAATCAGAGAAGCAACCAGGAGGCCCATGGTTACTCTGGAGGAGTTGCAGAGATCCACAGCTGAGGTGGGAGAATCAGTCCACAGGACAACTATTAGTCGTCTACTCCACAAATCTGGCCTTTATGGAAGAGTGGCAAGAAGAAAGCCATTGTTGAAAGGGATCCATAAAAAATCCCATTTGGAGTTTGCCAGAAGCCATGTGGGAGACACAGCAAACATGTGGAAGAAGGTGCTCTGGTCAAAATTGAACTTTTTGGCCTCAATGCAAAACGCTATGTGTGGCGAAAACCCAACACTGCCCATCACCCTGAGCACACCATCCCAACAGTGAAACATGGTGGTGGTAGCATCATGCTGTGGGGATGCTTCTCTTCAGCAGGTACAGGGAAACTGGTCAGAATAGAGGGAAAGATGGATGGAGCCAAATACAGGGAAATCCTTGAAGAAAATCTGATGCAGTCTGCAAAAGACTTGAGACTGGGGCGGAGGTTCATCTTCCAGCAGGACAATGACCCTAAACATACAGCCAGAGCTACAAAGGAATGGTTTGGATTAAAGAATGTTAATGTCTTAAAATGGCCCAGTCAAAGCCCAGACCTCAATCCAATAGAGAATCTATGGCAAGACTTGAAGATTGCGGTTCACAGACGGTCTCCATCCAATCTGACTGAGCTTCATCTTTTTTGCCAAGAAGAATGGACAAACCTTTCCATCTCTAGATGTGCAA
The DNA here is from genome assembly GCF_947347685.1 of Pleuronectes platessa. NCBI lineage: Eukaryota > Metazoa > Chordata > Actinopteri > Pleuronectiformes > Pleuronectidae > Pleuronectes > Pleuronectes platessa. The sequence goes on along the minus strand of NC_070640.1, from coordinate 17,270,360 downwards.
AGCTGGTAGAGACATACCCCAAAAGACTTGCAGCTGTAATTGCAGCGAAAGGGGGTTCTACCAAGTATTGACACAGGGGGGTGAATACTTATGCACCCAACAGATGTCAACTTTTTTGTTCTCATTATTGTTTGTGTCACAATAAAATTTATTTTGCACCTCCAAAGTACTATGCATGTTTTGTTGATCAAACGGGAAAAAGTTTATTTAAGTCTATTTGAATTCCAGTTAGTAACAGTACATAATGGGAAAAAGTCCAAGGGGGGTGAATACTTATGCAAGGCACTGTATTTCTCTTTCCCACCAGTAGATGGAAGGAATGTTCAAATGTTATGTGCAGTTATCTTTTCACAAGATATCAAATATTTTCTTTTGTAAAATAAGACTTACTTGAATCAGATGTGCAAAAGCAGCCCGTTTAGTTCTGACAAGTAGTTCTGTGAAGTGTGGCATGTGAAAAGTTGTCCAGAGTAAACATGTTTACTAGCTACAAACATTTACAAATAAAAGGTTCCTATCGAATTCACAACATCATACATTTTTGACCCATGTGTGTAAACTTGATGTAATACAAAAACTATTTTAGTTAAAAAATGAAGACCCTAAAATAATGATTTGTGGTAACCAAATCAAGATATTTTTATGAAGACTCTGTAATATTAAATGATTAAATAAATAGATTTTAAAAGATATCACAAAGAAGCACAGCCATGCATGAAATAACATGTGAAATGAATACGGGTCATTTTTTACCCGTGTTGTGCCTTAGAAGGGTAGTGATACAAAAATGATTTTTATTAAAAAAGTTAAAAAGGACAAATGAAAATAAGAATTTGTGATGATCAAAAACAAGTTAATTGAGGAATTCCGGGAATTCTGAATGATGAAATAAATTTATTGCAAAGATATTTACAATTAAAACTCCATCGGGTCACTTTTGACCCATGTTGTGTATCAAAGGGCTAATGGCGGGTGGCCTCCTGACGTTTAAGGTGCAGTACCGCCGCCTACTGTGCTGGAGTGTTGGGTCTGCGAGAAAACATACAAGGGATAGTTCACTGAAAAGTGAAAATGATCTATTTGTTTAAATCATGATCGATGGATTATCCTCTGGAGAAAACAGTTACATTTTACAAAAATGCCCTATCTCAAAATCCTTGATGCGCCCACCAGTTCCAGATCTGCACCAAAATAGTATAGGTTTTTTTCTAGACTAATATCGCATCCTTCTGTCAAGTTTCATGGAAATCCAGTCAGTTATGTTTGTGTAATCTTGGTCACAAACAAACAAACAAACAGGGGTAAAAACCTACTTGGTATACGTGACAGTTTTGCCCCAGGAAGCTTTGCATTATTATAAATAGCCTCATGTCCCTTTCCTGTAAAGTGGTGCTGTGTCTATAACTATATTGTCTAACAGTAATCTCACACTGACCACGACTAGTTCAAAGCTTCAAGGGTTCAACCAATCAAATCACTGATTCAATACTGCTTCACAGTGATCCTGTTGACCGCTGGGTGGCAGCAAAGGCAGCATTTTTAACGTGTTTCCCAAATGAGCATGGCCCCCCTTCATTCCAGGTCAAAGCTTCTTTTTTTTTTTTTGTAATAAATTGCATTAAACTGGAGCACAGCAAACAGACTCACACAGAGTGCACCTGCTGCTAAACACTGTTTCAGTCCATCTCCTCCCTTCTGTCTCATCGATGTTTTGTTTCAAATTGTGGTTTAGTCAGAAAGTGATCTACAGTCTGTAGTTTACATTGTAATTTGCTTGAATTACCATACTTGCTAAGATTCATGGTGTTCATTTGGTTGAAAATCTCGAAAAGCTCCAGCCCCTAATCCACTGAGCAACGCACTCACCGCCCATTTCACTTCTCCCGTGTCACAGGTGACAAAAACATCTTCACTTTGTCTAAATCATTATGTTAAAGCGTTGATCAGCTAAGCAGAAGAACTGCCAGGAGTGTGATCATTGCTGAATGATGGTGCATGTAAACACAAAGTAGCTGAAGAGACTTTATATATTTTCCGATTATCATCCTCAGTAAGATTTATCTGTCCAGTGAACTTTTGACATGTTTTGAAACACAGATTTATTGCACAGTGAACTGAATGAAGTGACACGTGGACGTCAGGTTTCAGGAAGTGTCATCACCTCAGCAGAGGAGGTCGTGTTTTTATTGCTTTTTCTGTATTTGCAGGATTGTGCAACTACCCAACAGATTTCATTGAAACTTGGGCGAATATAGCCCCAGGAAGAACACACAGTGGATTCGATAAAGGGCGTGGAGCCAGGAATTTTGTTTCACTTTCTTTAACACTGGGAGACGGCTGTGTTTTGACCGTTTGGGGATTTCTAAAGAAAGAATTCAGAGATATTGATGAAAAACCTCCAACATATTTAGGGAAGAGATATCTAGGATTGTATTCATTTTGGTGCAGCTTGATTGTATTTAAGGAGCCTTGACGGAGATATGAGCTGAGTGCCATTAGTTCATGATTTAATGAATTCGTCATGATTTGTTAAACGCCCCAGATTTTGTTAGGAGCACACAACATAACATATTGCAATATCATATATCATGAAAACATAAATTATTAAATCAGTCTTCTTGTTTCATGTATTTATTTTCAGTGTATACGATAATTTTTACATCTGCGTATAATCAGTTCCGTTGATGTAAAATACCATAAATAGAACATAGACGTCTGTGTGAGGATGATGTCATCCCCTTTTCACCGCATTCACTTTCCTTGAAACACTAATTTTGTCATGAATCCATAAACATGACATCAGTAAAAGCTTTCTCTGAGGTAACTTACTATTTATACTATACTAATGTTAAAAAAGCTGTTTGAGGTAAACATACAATTTGTAATCGTGTGTGATACATATCAAATCTACTTTATTTGGCACATTAATCTTGCTCATAGCAACGGAGTTCAAATGACAGACTCGTTCAAACACGAAGCAACACATTCAGGTTTTAATTATTTATTGAAGATGCTGCAAAAACAATTGCAATTCATGTCCAAGCCACAGATGCATCAGCTCCATGAGACCGTGACCTTCTTTCTGTGTGAATCTGTGCAGGTTCAGAGAGAACGCAGCAGTGGCCTACAGAACTGACAGGCAGAGGTTACAATCACTGGCTGTCAATTCATAGGTCATCACCTTGTGCCCCGTGGCTCCTCGGCTACTTCAACATGAGTCAAAAACACTTTACCAGTGAGGCTCATCTTCCCGTGAAACAAAACAAAATTAGCCAAGAGAAAAAAAGAACAGTAAAATTCCTCACGTTGTGTTCGGCGGCTCTCTGCAGGTAACACCATCTCCACTGGAACAAACACATGACTTCCACATGGAGTTGCTGTTACATACAGCAAAAGCACCACAATTAAAGCTGAGGACAAACTGCAGCATCTCCACTTCGACTCCTGGTCCCATGGTCCCACTCACCGTTTTCCTCCAGGCGGTTCGGTGCTGGTGTGGAGAACGTACCTGAGGCGAGAGAGGAGAAGCACCGAGGTTAACTCAGGATCTGGACTCGGAGGCGGTTGCTTTAGTACATGAGGAGTCTCCGCTCGCAGGTGACTTTGACCCCGGCAGGTTTCCTCCACCCAGTTTTATTGCCTGAGGAGTCAGCATCATCGCTCACACTCTTTTCCAACAGCCCGACCAAAGGGCCAAGGCCTGTGTAGATAACGCAGATTTTATGGTCGCTGTCAACACGGGGGGAGGCTTTCCGATGTGTGAGTACAAGGGTGTGTCCGACCTGTGTACCTGCAGGGGCCTCGCACTTCCTGCTTTTTCAGACACTCGTCCTCATGATTACTAAAAAAATGGGTGCGATTAGGTTGACCCTGGTCGTGTTACTTTTTGAAAATCTGTCAAACATTTCTTTTTTGTCTCGTTCAACTTGCAGGGGGATAAGTGCGTAGACTTTGTCTCGTAGTAAAACTGTGCACACGAAAAACAGAACAATAAAGCAATTAAATGATTAGCAGCCTTGTTAAGAGGCCCTGTGGTCGTACCTGATTGGTTTCTATTCTGCTGAACCGACCAATCAGAGGGCACTATCTACTTCCTGCCTCTTCTAGGTCAGAAACAATAAATACAAATTACCACAATTACACTTTATCTGACTTAGTTATTTAAAAAATCCAACAGATTTTACTACCCAATTGCTTACCTTGTACATTTATAATGATAAGTACAGAAATCCTTAAAATGTAGTTGTGGACTTTGTCGATTAAAATAAGAGAGATTCAGTCGGACAAAATGTAATTTCTTCCTGAAGTGAGCTTGTTCATTGTAGAAAAACTAAAATAAGGAAAAAGTAGCTTTTCTATTGTAGTACTATACATTTCTTGTCCTCTGTCTGAGCTGTACTCACCTTTAGATTGCATGACTTGCTGGTTTTCACGGGCTGGGGCCAAAGGTTTGAGGAGCGGCAGGTTGTCGTGACACAGGCCGCCGGGGGGGCCGATCTCGCAGAGGTGAAAACACAGCAGAGAGAAGCGGAAACACAGAAAACACAAAGGGCCAAGACGGACGAGGTCACACGGAGAGAGAGCGTCACAGACAGGTGGACGGCAACTAAAAGACTGAAATGTTTTTCAGATGTAATTGTCGGCAACGACAGCGAGGCACTGGCAGCGAGGCAGAGCAGCCAGTATAAGAGATCGGGGGTTGGTGGAAGGTTAATTATTACACTTGCAGTCAATATTTAACAGGCCCTGCAGCGCCCTGCCCCTCAGTCCAACATCCTGATTCCACAGACTGAGAGGGTAGGGCCTGCGCCAGGCACATCTCTTTTGTCCCCGGCACAAAATATGGACTCAAAGCCTCACAGGGCCTGAAAACAGAAAAGTGGCGGGATGTGCTTCCTCTGAGTCTAATCTGTATACACATAAACATATATATATATACATAAGACTTTTATGTATTAATAGAGTATAGTGCAATGCCTGTTCTGAACCAGTTTGCTTGTACTGTGGTTGTGCTGGCTGCACCTTTCTATCTGAAACCGTAAAAAGTGACCTATGATCAACCGAGGATTGTCTGTGTCAGCCCAATATGGTGAAATAAAAAATAATGATAGTATCAAAATGATCTGGCTGAACGGATATGATTGCTGACTGCAAGTTGTAGGACACTGCTGTGGGTTATCTGAGGTTGTTGAAGAAGACCGCAGCCTCCCCCCCCCCCCCCCCCCCCCCCATCCCTAATGATTGCAATGCACTGTTTGCCTGTTTATTATAATTGTATTAATATTGATCTGCTCACGACTCTTAACTTCCTCTGTTCATTAAGAACACAATCAACAAGTTCGGAGGGGAAGAGATGAACGATTCGTGAGATATGAGGTTCACAAACACACAGACAGACGTTTGTGGAATAAGTGGGTAGATCAGGACCATGAAGTATCAGCACGTTAGCGTCCATCTTCCTCACATGCACGATACACACACACACACACCTTTGTAGATTTACTGGAAAAGGCAGATATGAAGAAACCGCAGGAGGAAGCACAAGACTCTGGACTGCAGTCACAGAACAGGAGGGATCGGCAGCACAATAAAAGGCTGATGAATGGTGTGTAAAAGATTGGAGGAGGAGGAGGGTGCAGAGTGCAGATTGCGCTATGAAAATTAATAGTGAAACAAAGTGTAATCCTGGTGAGTACACATTAGAACAAAATAACAAGTTGGGAAAGAGAAACTTTAACTTAAAGTTGACTGTTTCGCTCTGGTTCAAGCAACTTTCTGTCTCTCTCATCGATTTTTAGAATCTAATCTCACGTGTGACACGTTTCTGCTGCTGACTACATAAAAATCGTTATCCCTGATTTGTTGATGCTATCTGAGGATATCAGCAGATTCATAATGAAACAGTGTGTATATCAGCGTGGCAGCCAGTTTTTTTCCACTCTCTTGGACCACAAATTCCTTCAGCGTTGTAAAACATAAAAAGCATAAAATGCAGTGAAATTGCAGCGGGGTTATCTTATCTGCAATGTTCAAGGGCTTGGAATATCTGGGTGCAGAGTCCAGTGTCTTTAAGAGAGAGAATACGGGCACAGTATTAAGCTGCCAAACTGATATGAGTCGCTCCTCGTTCCTGTGAATGGACGCTGCCTCAGGTCGTAATCATTTCTGCTGCAATATAGATCCGATAACCGTCCTGCTGAGCATGAAATTACCTTGCGCACACACGACACATGCGGCCCTAAATATTTCGGCAGAGGTTGATGTCTGTTGCACGATGATCTCATTTCGGGAATGACTGAGTCCATTCGGGGAGATGATGGAGTCTAACTTAAGATTTCAAAAATCTGTGGCTCACGACTGTTTGATTTTGTTTCTCATCTTCTAATCGTGTTGTTAAATTTGCTTTCATGAGACAGAGCCCAAACCTGTTGGGATCCTGTTTACTTATTAGTCATTGTGTGTTATTTTTTCTGTTTTCTCATTTTAACAATGTGTGCAATGTAACATGATGTCCATTTTCTATTTTGCAGTGGTGGGATGTAACTGAACACATTTACTTAGTTACTGTACTTCAGTAGATTTTTCACGCATCTGTACTTTACTTATAGGTACATCTCCCTGAGGAGATCCACGTGACACACCTCTTATCCTCTTTCAAATCTCTTTTTAAGACACATTTTTATAAGTGTTCTCTCTCTTTATTCTGATCTAACCAACTATTTGTAAAAAAATAGCTGTGTATCGATGCTTTTATGTTGTGTGATCTTCAAATTGCTTTTAAGTGTTTCCTATTGTTTCCCTTTAACGTTTTCATGTTTTGACAGGTGTTATGTCATTAAAGTTTATTATTATTATTTTCTCTACTAAAGCCAACATCTTTATACTCCACTACATTTTCGTTGCATTCCACTACATGTTCACATTGTTCTTAATACTTGTAAAAGTAAACCATGACAACAGGCGAATTGATCAATCAGAGCGGACAGGTAACATTAGACCCCGCCTCCTGAAACAAAATGGATTCAGATGAGGCCACCATCATGACTCAGCAATTAATTAACATGAAAAGGCAGTGTTTTCAGAAGCATTATCTGCAGCATTCTTTATTAATATGACTCCTATGTCTACAGTCAGCAAGTATTTACTTTTACTTAAAATACATTAAAAACAAGAATTTTTACTTTTGCTCTATGGTACCTTTACTCTTTGTACTTTTACTTTTGTGAAATGTTTGAGTGCTTCCTCCACCTCGAAAATGTTGTTACTTTAACCATGTTTCCACACCGCAAAGCCAGCCTCAAATATCAAGAGAGGTGACTCATGTCTCGTGGCTAAAGAACAATCAGTTTTTTCTTTTTGGTTGAGTGGTTTGATCGCTTTAACATAGTTGGACCAACAACATACTCGTCATCTGCTGGTTCATCCTCCTCTGAACTTCAATCTGTAATATGTCACTCCATGTCCCCTTTGAAGGGAGATATTTTCACTCTTTTTAAGTTCACAAAGTCCAAATGTGGCTCAATTTCAATAAACAAATTGTTCAGCTAAACAATACGGCTTTGTCTTGCTTTTTTGTTTGGACTGGGAAGCAGCCCTAAAAATGTCCCTTGAACACAGCAGAGCAGCTTCATCTGCACATTTCAGAATGTGGATGGCAGTGATTTTAAACGCCACCAGGTGGAGGGCTTCTGTTCCCAGCTGAAGTGACATCACCTAGTCCAAACCTTAAATCTTGGAATGATTCAACAATAACTGCATCAACCCCCTGCAGGTAAATGTGATCAACAATACTTGTGCTGTGAGTCAGTTGTAATAAAACTTATAAATAATCTATTGATCAATAATTGCTTATTCAGCTTTCCACAGAAGGCCGTTGAAAGAATGAGCAAACACGCTGCCAGACGTCAAGTGAGCGCTTCCTTTGTACTGTACACCGAGCAGAAGTTATCACATCAGTCTCCGACAACGGCTTCTTTTGCACTCTGTGATGTATGTTGTTATGAGACCTGTGTGTGGTGTGTTTTCAAGGATGTTTCACATGATGGAGGAACTTGAATAGGTATAAACTGTAGTACAGACTGTTACGGCTGTAGTGTTCCTGCTCTGTGCCCTTATTTTTCTCTCGTCTCTCCTCTAGCTCCACTCTGATTAACCGATCAGTCATCGATGAGGTAAACCTGGACATTTAGGTTCTTTAAAAACTCCTGTGTCAGGATCAGTAGAGGCTTCCAGTGTGGGGACTGCTGGTTCTGCTGGGCCTCAGCCTGGGATTTTAACATTGTGTGTAGTGTGTTGTTTTATGATAATAAATCCCATGGTTGGGCTGTTTTAAAGGCTTTCTGTTGTCATTTTGTGTAAATTATCTGACATGTTGTTGGCCCCATAGGACCACATACTTGTGGGGTGTACCACAGACATGTCAAAAGCATGTCATTAAGTGTATCCTTTAACATGACTCTCAAAAGCTTTGCTTAGATCATTATTTTACTGTTCAATGTTCCAGTCAATACAATATCGCTTGACTTCAATTTAAAGGTTGTGTGTAGAATTTGGTGGCATCTAGTGGTCAAGTTGCATGTTGCAGCTGAATACTCGTCACCTCACCCCCCCCTTTCCAAACATGAGAGAGAACCTGTGGCAAACTCAAAAGGTGTTTAGTTTGTCCAGTCTGGGCTACTGTAAATAAAATGGCAGTCTACGTAAAGAGGTCCTGCTCCAAATGTAAATATAAAGGGCCCATTCTAGGGTAAAGATTTTTTTTTATAGAATTGAGATGAAACAATAGTGAAAACATGAGCAGGATTATTTTGTATTCAATTTTTGCCAATAGATCCCTTTCACACTGGAACTTTTAAGAGAACGATTGTTTACTATGTCTGATCTGAAAACAGGAATAGTGCTCATTATATTGTATTAGATGGACCAGTCAGGCCCAAGTGTTCTCAGTCTTCGACAAACATTTAAAAAAACTGATATTTCCTTTAGTCATATAACTGAATAGACATAACGGGCAAACTGTAACTACAAAATGTTTGGTATTATGATACTTATAATGTAAAATAAATCATAAAAGGAACATAAAGGCTTCGTGTTGAGTTATATCTGTGACCCGTGCTTGTCATTCAACATGGACGATGGAGAAGATGTTTCTTTAACGGTTTTAAATACATAGACAAACGGTTTTAAATACACAGACAAAAAGCGAATTCATCAATGACTGTTTATTTTGCTTTATGAACATTTGGGGGATTTGAAAGAAACGTGTGCTACATTTGAAATACTCAGAGCTCAAACTGCTCAGTTAAACTCAGCAAAATCAAGAGTAAAAACATTAATCATTAATGAAACTATTTTCCATCAGTTTATGATGCTACGATAATAAACATTGGTACACTTGGAGACAAAATGAAAAACAAAGTTATTTTTAAAACAAGATTTAACTCTAAATCTTTATTCAGCTCCGATACTACACGAACAGTTAAAAACAAGTTGCTCTCCAGGATTTTGAGCTACATTGTGTTGAATAGTGCTCAGTAAAAACATTACTGTAGATTAGAGAACTATTGAATTAATGTATTAGAAGAGTAGATTCAGTTCTACACAATGGGGGTAATATGATCTTATAAATTCAGGCTTCTTTATCATCTCATTGTGTATTTCAATAAACTAATCAAAGCTATTCACAGTCCTCATGTTAAAAAAAGTGTTTTACAGTCAATAGCTACTTTCAAGTTACGACAACACATAAAGACATTAAACCGAACACAAACATATGGACACCTAACGACGAAAGCCCCACGGCACCGTTCCAATTAAGATTCCTCTCTGATTGGCGTGCAGCCAGAGAAAAAACTGTTCTGAAAACTCGTCAGGATTCTTTTCTTCTTCTTGAGGAAACTGACTGTTGTTCTGTCCTCCCCTGCATCCTCTTCCTCCTCCTCCACCTCCTCCTCCTCTTCCTCCGGCAAGATGGGTTTCCTGATCAGCTTCAGGTCTGAAGGGGTATGCCCCATGTCTACAATCTCTTTTAGCACCTAGAATGGTACAGATTGTTACATTAGTACTGGTTCTGTATTAGATCTTTGTGAACCCAATACTAAAGGCAAAAACACACAATTGAAATCAGAACAAATTTGAAACGTAGATTTGCAGTTTGCCTAAATGGGAGGAATAAATGAGTGACCATATATTGTATATGAGGATGAATGACATGTCCACTTCCCCCGCACTATGCAGGAATGAAATTATACGATGTCATTTGAAGCCAGAGAATGCAAAGTGGCTATTGGGGGAATTGAGCCACGGTATCAATGTCCTGGCAATACACACACACACTTTCATTTTCATTCATGGCAGTTTGATGCCTTTGTAGAGCAGCCTGCTGGAAATCTGATCCAAGTCTGACACATGAGCGAGCCTCTCGTCTTTGAGGAGTTCTCACACAGCAATTGGCAGCAATCAAGCCCTGAACAGGGGCTTCTGTCTGCATCTTGCAACTTGTGCTGGCGACTGGCAATCATGAATAAAATAATTTAATGTGAATTAAGGCAGATTTATAGTCCAATTTTTCGCAGACGCAAGATACGCAACACGCCCCTTTTGTGCTTGCTTGCCCCCTCTTGCGGCTTTCGTGCGTCCGCCAATTTTTCTAACTATACGACAAAGCGACGCGAGCCTCACGCAGCCTGCAAGGCTTGTGATTGGTCAGCTTACTACATCCCGTCCGGAGTCTAGTTTCCGGTTTCATGCCACATAATACCGGCAGAAATCACGGAAGATTTAGAAGAACGAATATGGACCAAATAGAAGACCACTTTTGTCCGCCAGAAAAGGGCTATTAGGAGCCACAGTAGCGATACAAATAAACAGTCGATGAAGAATAAGACGTCTCTTCTTTGTGCGTTTTGTCTTTGACAAAGACGCTACTGCGCCTAGTTTTCGGGCGTGGAATTAATAAACCAAAACGAATCCGTCGATGCAGCTGCTTGGCCAGCCGCAGTTGCAGTCGCAGGACTATAATTCGGCCTTTAGACTTAAGAGAATACATCTCAGTCCGTTTAAATCATCTTCTTTTTAACTCTCAAGCACATACGCATTGAAAAGGCAATCGTTCTCAAGACCACCACATGAAGGATTTGTCTTTGAGGTGCTGAGTGTTCAGAAGAAGCCAGTTTACCTTCTTTGTGGGAGTACACGATGGCGGCTTGAAGAAGGTGCTGTTCTCGGGGCTGGCGGTTTTGGGTTCTTGTAGAGATTCAGAGTCTCTGGAAACATTTTTTGTCTGCCCAGCATCCTGGAATGAGATGAACTACATGATATAAATACAAAGTTTAAGTTGCATGTGACACACGTTATATAATTTTTTTCCTTCCATATTCCTGCCTGAGTACCGCAAGAACAACTGTTGTGTACGATTAGTTAGTGAAAAGTGAGTCAATAGATGATGTTGAACATGGTCTGACAACTCAACATGATTTACCTCAGAAGGCCCCTGGCTGTCCATATTTCGGCATTTCTCATGATCGCACTGGCAGTTTTCCCCGCACGTCATCTTTCCTTTGCGACATCTGCACTGTTTGTTACTGCAGCGACCTTTACACGCACACTGCAAGAGGAGAAATCATCACAATCGTGGCCTTTGCATTAAGCCGGATCCTTATACGTGTATAACCTGTAAAATGTGATACATAAGCCATTTTCAGACATGAGTTCTGGCAGAAGGCCGTTGAACTGGAGACTGAGTCTTACCCCAGTTGCCTTCGGTTTCTTTGAGGCCTTGCGTCCCTTCTCGGGTTTCTCAGGGTGCCACTCCTCCTCCTCCATCTCATTCTCGCTCTCATTCTCAGACATCAGCTCTTCAACGCTGATGGCCATATTCTGCGGGGCTTTTGCTGTTGTGAAGCGCTTCAATTTAGGCTTTTGTTCGTAGAGAGAGGAAAAAAAACTTGGATTCAGCTACATAGCTTCTATTAAAATAAAACAGATAATGTTCATTGAATAATTCATTCTTGGGGCATTGTTTTCTTTCTTTTTCCACTTTCTAACTAAATTATTTGTAATATCGTTTTAGACATTGCTTTGTTTTAATGCATTTTATTTTACTCAATACAAGATTACCAAGATACCTATTTATCACTGTACAGGCTCAGTGCTGTTGCTATATATGGATTACTGATATAATATCTACTCTTCCTCTCTTTTCACTTGGAAAACACTTCCTTAAGCTTGAAAAGTGCCAGATAAAATATATGTATATTCAATATATAAATGTTTTCGTATATAAATAACCCAACATGAACATTAAACACACAATAGATAAAAAGGTATAATATCTGAAATACCAACCTTTGGAGGAACGTAATCAAACGAGTCATCTGGGCTGTTTTCGTTGTTTATCGTAGGCACAAGGATCTTTTTCCCACTTGCCAGGACAAGCAATGAGAGTTTCTGTTGAGTAGAAACACAATTTATGGTAGTGTTCAATCACACAGCACGGACGAAGATCACTGTTTATTTTTCATACCCTGCACTCAACAGCAACATGAAAATGCAACTATTTACCAGACGACATATTTCAATAGTAAGTTTTTCTAAAGCTGTGTTATAAATTAAAGCACAGAATTAATTATTCGTAATTTTACTTCAGATTGAATTCTACAGTCACCTGTCTGTATTGCTCGTTCTGCTCCAGCAGTTTCTGGTTCTGCTCACTTAATTCATGCAGCTTTTCAAGCTCTTCTTCCTGAAATGATATTACAAATAAGCACATGATTAACTTCGGCATGATTTTCTTAGAAAACCGGTGAGAGTGGATTAAACAGTGGAGACAAACCTGAACTTTGAGGCGCTGGAGAAGCTCCTTCTCCTTTGAACTCTCCTCAGCTGTCTGCTTTGTTGTGTCCAACTCACTATATATGGGTTTGCTCTGTAGCTGGTTAAGAAGGTAAAGCACCTGCAGACAGAAAAGAAAAAAGTTAATGTCACACAGTGCACACACAACTTGTTATTTTATGGCTAACCTTTCTCTAAAAAGGATTATGATGGTTCAGACTGGTTCAAATGGACACCTTCTCTTGATGTTCCTGCTCAAGTTCAACCAACTGCTGCTGATGCTCCATGTCCATGGTCGACAACACATTTCTCTCATCAGCGAGCATCTTCCTTATATCTTGTGAGTTTCCTTTTTCCTGTTTGACTTCACTCTCCAGCTTGGAACTGGCTGTTTTAGCAGACACCAACTACATGAACCAGAAAGCAGCATTTAATGCGTCATCAATTAATTAAAAACAAAGAAGTTTTGAACTACGGGACTTTCTAAGAGAAGACAATCTGTCACCTCAGACAGCAACACTCTAAGGAAACTCTTGGCTTCCACGATGCTTGTGATGGCGTCGATCCGCTGTTTCAAACGCCCATCGCTGTCTGCGAGAAGAAGTTTCTGCTGGAGATCAGCGATCTGGGCGTTCCTGTTCGAATACAAATTAGTCTAACACTTAATTATCCCTTTGCTGACCAACAAGGATCTACAGAAAGAGATGTTTTTGTAAAATCTATATTCAAAATTATTAATATTAGGCAATCTTGATATAGAAAATAATTACGAGAATAGTGTGGCCAGCATTACCAACATAAAGATGTAATTGAGAACAATGTCATAATTTTAAGAGAACAAAGCTAAAGAAATAAAATTCCTTCTGGATAAAAAAATCTTGAACGTAGATGTAACCAACGATAACCTTGTTGTCGAATGCTACCATTTCCAAATCTGCCTGATTCTTTGTCAGAATTCACAGTTTCTTACACAATCATTTCAAAGTCCTGATACTTGTGATAATGTGGCGCTCCGTTTAAGAATATTCGTATTGTTGCTTACTGTATAATGAGTGACATCTCAGTGATCTGATGTAGGACAGGAAGATCAAAAGGCTGATCTGTTCATATTCTTCTGACATGTAGCCTAAAATTAGGATCTTATTCTTATAAAAATTTTTGACTGCTCTTCTCGTAATATTACAACTGAATTCTTATTATTTCCTCCATTTATTTGGCAATCCAGTGCATTGACATGAAATGAAAGCACAAGAAAATGTGCAATATCAGCTTTAGCCAGATGGTGGTGACTAATCTACCAGCAGACATTAGCCAGGTCAGGATGGAAAACATTGTTCAGTTTTTAAAACTATTTTGCAAAAGAGAAACATATTAGCTGAGAAATATATATTGGAAAGTATTTCAGCCTGAGGTAAGACAGAGTATGATAAATGCAGATTAAATATAAAGCTCAGATCAAATGAACAGTTTAGGACCAAATCTGAGAAGGTGTCTGTGACTCACCTGAGAGCCATTTCTGTCTGCAGGTTCTCCACCTGTTTGGTCAGAGGCGTTTCCATTGCCCCGTGGCTCTCCAGCTCAGAGATGATCAGGGTTCGACGCTGCATGGATGGATCAAATTAAACTGTGATTTGATGTAACATTTCTGCTCTGTTGGTGCAATGACTTCTCACTTATTCTCACTTTTGTGGATATTTAGCTCAAGTTTAGCTCACCCTTATTTTGGGAGCAGGTCTCTCCCCGGCATCGAGCTGCTGTTTGAGATGGTTGATTTCCTGTGCCAAGACTTTTCTGTCGTCCAGCAGGTCAGTGAGGTGGCGCCGGGCTTCTTCTGTACTGACCATCACCTCCACTTCATTAAGAAGCCAATTCTGATCACATAAACGCAGGGTTAACAATACAAAGATGGTCAATGTAGAAATATTTCATAGTACAACATACTCATGTATTATTTTAAAAATATAATGCCATTTGCATTTAATGACCTAATAAACAAAATAAAAGTAAATGCCACTAGAAGCAGGTTTTACTACCTTAACTCTTGAAGCTCCCTCTGCTCCTCTGTTGTGAGCATCTTTTCGTTTGTCTACCACCTGACTTCTCTTATGTAGAGCATCTTTCAGCCGTTTGTTTGCAGCTGCAGCCTGAAAGGGAAACAATAAACTTGCAAAATTCAACTTTGGATCATTTCAGGTTATGGTTTAATTTAATCTGTTTAACATGAACATGCTATTCAAACTTAATTATCTTAGAGCATGAGTCATGAGACGTTTGTAACTAAGTTGGTACAAAATACAATATTTATGGCATGTATTTTCTCTAGAGATGCTGAAATTATTAAAGCAAGCATATTTACTTGAGATCAAACGCCTCACCTCTTCAGTTTTACGACGCAGAACGTTGGCTTGTTTCTGGAAATCCCGCTCGAGTTTCAGCATCTCGTACTGGCGCTTACGATCCTGTAAAAACAATGAAAGAGCGCAAGAACTTCATCACTGCGTGAATTAAAGGATTTAAATGGCCAGCAGTGTCTCAAAAAGAAGTTGATCCCTACACACCTTCTCCTTCAGCTGCAGCACCTCTCTGTCCTTCGTACTCTTCCATTGTCTGAATTTCTCGGAGTCCTCCCTCATCTGTCTCATCAGCTGCGTACGCTGTGTCTTCATGGACTGTGAGAAAGGGTTATTGGGCTTAGATTGGGTATCTTACCTGTGCAAAACGTATTATTATATTTTCACAATCAAAGACAGTAAAGAAATGGAAAGAATATTCGTAGTTACCTGTATCTCGTGCATGAGTTTGTCAACTTTCTGAACTGATGATTCTTTGATTTTTATCATTTTAGACTGATCAAGAAGCTTCTTCTTCATGTCTCCGAGCTGACCCTCGAGCTCCTGCAGCCTCTTCCTCCGCTGCTCACTAAGCCTACAAAAAGGAGGTGATGTGTGTCAGACAAAGATAGAAGTAAAAGAGTGAGGGCTTAGTAGATTGCTCTTGAAATTTTACGTAAAAAACAAATAAATCATAAATAGGCATCAATATTACATGGAGTTACAACAAAACCACAGCTAAAGAAAAACTCAGTGTTCATACTTGGCCTGGTTAGTGTCTTTCTTTGCAGACTGAAGAGCCAACACAAGATCCTCTTTCTCCTTCTGTAGAGATTCCACTGCAGACTGTAGAGACATTACGTTTTTCTGTGGGAGACACATTGTTCTGAGGATTAAAACCTGTTCAATTTTCAACATTTAATTTATAAAGCTAATAACAAATTTAAATCACACAAAAACACTAAGATTTATACATGACCAATTTCGATGCTTACATGACCCACCTCATGTTAAGTGGATTACCACACAATCAATGTCAGTAATTTCAAAAATCATAAAAAATTAATATGATTTTGAATTTAGAATTTAAATATACAGAATATGGGCACAATATTACAAAGCAGTTTTTAAGCCACTCTTGTCAGTAATATATCAAACATTCTCTTACCTGGTGCTCTGACTGCATCGGCTCAAGCTGGCTGTCATTCTGGCACATTTTCTTCACAAAAGCTTCCTTCAAACTCAACACTTTGTTCAGCTCGATCAGTTCCTTGGAGAGCTGGGCCTGCCGCAATGCATGATGGGTTGCAAAGGCCTCCGGGGAGTCCTTACCAACGGCGGCATCCTGTTTATCGTGTTGGAAGTGGGGAACATCTTTCATTACATAACTTTCCGGAGTAAAAAGATAAGAAAGGAGACATTTTTTTTTTTTTTTTTGACAAATGTAATTTCATGTGAATAATAAATGTAAACGTACTGATTGGTTGTCTTCTGCAGAATTATTACTTCCATTCGCAGACATCTCAGTTACGTCCTCTCCTGCAGCCATTGCTTCGATGGAGGCACTGAGGCCGGCGCTCTCATTCTTTTCAAATTCAACAAAAAGTAAAACTATTTAAAAACAATGGTTTTGAGATACAAATAATCCAATTCTGGATATACTAGCCAGATTGTGGGTATCTGGACAGAAACATAGTTATGGTCTTCAACCTCTGCGTTTCAGTACATTCAATCTGAAATGAAAAAATTGATGCTACTAGGTGCAAAGTCTCAGGTTTCATTTGAACAGTGTGCAAACTGCACACGATTAAAAAGCTGTGCTCAATAAATAATGGGCAAAAAGCTTGATTCACTTATTAATTATAGATTACTCAAGTGAGTCTATAAAAAGTAAAATATGATATCCACTGAAAATTTCAGTTATTCTTGACCCTGCTGAGTTTTGGTGAATAATTGTATAAATTGACTTTAGTACCTTGAGCTCTAAGATGACTTCTTGCAGATTCTTCATCACCTCAACATTTTCCTTCAATTCCTGGTCATCCAGGGTCTCCAACAATTTCTCAAGATCCACTTGACATCTGAAGCAAACGTAAATGAAGAGTAAGGCTCAATAGAAATCGACTCTTTGGTCAATAAACTTTTTTCATTAATCATTTGATACCCTTTGTCAGGTGCTAAAACAGAACATATAGTCTTTCGGGTACAAAAAAACCCAAGTTGTACTGCTAAAGCTTTTGAGATCGTAAGTATGCAACAACAAATAGCTGAATTATAAAAAGGAAAAAAAATCGGAAGATCCGAAGCTAAACTTAATCTTTAAGAAGAATGGCTTGGCACAGAAACGTTTTCTATGTCTTGTTTATTCTCTGTCCGACCCTTTAAATCACTCCTTGCGTCATGCCTTTGTGAACTTACGCTGCATGGTGCCGCAGTTGTTCAAGTTTGCTTTGCAGTACCTCATTTGCTGTTTCCGTCTATAGAATAGAGCAAATGCAATATGTTAAACATAATGGAGAACAATACTGAAGAGTTAACTGTCAGATAAAAGGAGACACTAAAAGATAAACTAAGTGAATGAATTATACTTTTTTTATATCAATAGCCATTAGTTTTTTCTGTTTTCAGTTATGGTTTTGAAAGAGGGAATGTCAACTTTAAGTTTCATCACCATAATGATCTTTTCAAACATGAAGGCGGTCTGTCCAGCTGCCTGACTCAGTTCCCTGCTCAGCTTATTGTTCTCGCCCTGCAGAGCGCGGTTCCTTTCCACCAGCTTGGTCACATTCTCCGATGACTCTGGCCTGTAACAGACAGACTGTGTGACTGTTGCAGCCTTTTGTTTTGGGTAATACTGTAACCCTGGTGTAATTACCCCACATTATGTAACTGGGGAGTTTTTGTCTTACCCAGAGAGCACCGGAGCTACTCCTCCACGGGCATGCAGGAGCATCACCTGCAGCTCCTGAACCTGGAGAGTAAATCAAGACACTTAAACCATCAACTTTAAAGAGAGGAAGGTAGATTGTGTGTCATGGAATCTCAGCTGTATCAATCTTTGATTTATTTTTTAAACAATAGTTAATATAAACAAAGATTTCCAGCTCATTAACTACTGAGCTGAATTTACTCCACAAAGGTTTTTTTTCCAGTCTCTGTACCTGTTGTTTCAAACGGCCCATTTCTGCAGATCTGGGGTCAATATTGACAATTGGTTTGTTTTTAATTTTGCGAGCTCTGTCCGCGTATCGCAGGGTGTTGATGGTCTCCTCCATGTTTGAGTCTGCGGGACTGATGCACGCAATCATCAAAGTGTGGCTATTGCCTCCTAGAGAGTCTGATGAAGCAAATACAGAAAATAAAGATTGTGTGGCATTACAGCTGCAGTAAACACCTGCCTATTGTGATTTACATTAACTAGTAAAGTTGTTGGTCTGGCATTCAACAACAAGCAAGCAACACAAGAGATACATGGAAGAAAAAATAAGACTTTCAAACAGACAGTTACTAAAAGTGAGAATGGAATCATCAACATAAGGACCAATGACTAATGCCTACTTTGGAGCAGGCGGGTGAGTTTGGAGTCTCTGTAAGGAACAAAGGTGTTTTTCTTGCTTTCATCCCCCAAAGCACTGATCACGTTACCCAAGGACAAAAGGCCGCGATTGATGCTGATGCCTACAGAAGAAAATAAATGGCAACCAAACAGAAATAGTGTTATTAAGGATACGATCACAATACAAAAGGGAATTGAGTTCATAAGGAGAATATACTAAATTTGGGGGAAACATAAATTGAGAGTTGAAAACTTATAAATAACTGAATCTTAAGAGAATTTGATAGATTCATTTACCTTCTTTTAAACGATCACCTTCTGCTTTGGTTTTCTTTTGTCGCTCTGAACCAGCTAAATCCACAAGGTGCAACTTTGAAACCATCGAGTCGACTCTGCAACAAAAGTTAAATTTGTTCAAAAGCACGTATCGCATATAAACCTGCACACACTAGTCCAATTTCAGGGGCAGTAGCATATGGCATCCTTACAAAAAAATCCACTGACAACAGCTAAGAAACCAGCCTGTGGGGATATTGTCAAACATTTAAAAATGACTGCGTCTTAAGACAATGATTTGCTAGTCTGATGAAACTCTGTCTTGAGAACACTGATCATCACCGAGCCCATTCGATTTCAACTGATAACAAATTAGCCTCTGGGGGCAACAACCAATATATTGGGGTTTGTGGTCTAAACAGCAGATATATGGGGCAAAACTGCATTCACTGCACATTGTTTACAGTTTGACTTGTTTCTTTTATCACACAAGTCAAACTTTTGTCCACATAAAACCCCAAAAGTGATACTTTGATGTTATAGATCCAGACAACATTTTCGGTTTAATAAGTTAAAAAGCCAATAGCAAACACATTTCAGTGAATGTGTTCCGCCTCTATTGCTCTCAACAAAGACCATTTACCTGAGGTCAGCAAAAATAAGGTAGAATGTGATTGGTCAGTCTAGAAATAGAAACCAGAGGCTTCCCGCCCCAAAATCTTGTCCCTCACAGATCCGGCCTATTCATGTCAAATCTGTTTAAAGAGAATTAGGCTAAAACAAACCAAATGGTGCAGCATGGTGGTGGCAGCAGCCTCATGCAACAGGGGGTACTGCTCAGCATCACAGGCAAGGAGACTGGTCACGTATAATGCAGCCAAATACAGCTATTGCTCTCTGAAGAAACCTACTCCAGAATGATTGCAGCTCACAGACACTTCACACTAATCTGATGGGACCATGAGAGGATTTGCCAGGAAGAAAAGGCTAAACAGCACAACTCCAGGCGTGCGAAGCTTGGAAAGACTTGAAGAAAAAAAATTGAAGTCACAATTGCAGTTCCTTCAAAGTCCTGAGTTAAAGGTCTGAACAATATAAGATAATTAAGTTTGTGGTGTTAAAGGTATGTTAAACCAACAAGAAAGTATCACAATGATAAAATGATTAATGGAGAAAACACCACTGACTTGTCTGTCCCTCTGCGCTGCTCCAGTGTTATGGTGAAGATGGCATGTGAGCGTGAAGAAGCAGCATTCATAGCTGTTGAGCCCACAGTGCGAGCAGAGTTTCCCATCTCCAGACAGCCCACCATCTCCTGGGCAGAGGACACTTTCCTCTCAGTTAAGCCCACAATCTGTTAAAGAAGACGTAGTCAATGAAAACACAGGCTGACACCAACATAAAGAAATAGACATGGATATGGTTTGTTCAGGTTTATCTCTCAGTTTATTATAAGCTCCCAGTACAAGAGACAATGTGTGATGTCACTCACCTTAATGCCATCTTTGGGATCTTCCCGAATGCTGATGGAAGGTTTATCTTTGGATGAAGATAGCAAGTCCAATATATCTTCATTATAGATCTACAATCAAAAGGAAATGCTTCACCAAATTCAATTATATAACTATTGTGCAGTAAAGTATCATTTGCTGCATGGCAGCTACAATAAATGTTATTTAAAAAAAATATTAACACAAAACAATATGTCCACCAACCTCCAGGTAAGATACTGCCAGAGAGAAATCACATTCTTTCCGTTTCTCACTTTCCTGAAATATTCTCTGGATAACTCTTGGGATAACTCCAACTGAAGAATCATTCTCCTGAGCTGATGTGTATGTTCCTCCCATGGAGAAGGTCTTTCCTGATCCCGTTTGTCCGTAAGCAAGAACCGTGGCATGGTAGCCTACAAAAAGGAGAATTTAGTGAGGATACAAAATGACTTGACTTAGTTCATTGGATGATGTTTTACATTTTACTTTTTTGCAACCAATAATGATATTACATCTCTTTAAGCAAAACTAAAGATAAAAAAATCTTCTTATTTGGCAGACCCTGCATGGTCATATCCCAGTAATAGGGTAAAACTGGACAGAAAGAGTCAATCACTGTTTTGAGAGGCATAGCTACCTTTGAAAAGCCCAGACAATAAGGGGGACACAGCCGTACTGTAGACTTCTTCTTGCTCAGCATTGGCATCGAACACATAATCATAGGTGAACGCCTTCTCTGTGCCAACAATAACCTGAAAACAATCATCTATTTAGCTAATTTTAGGCATTAAAGTTGAACACATAAGAAGTATTTTCCGAAATGATTGAGCTCACACCTGGGGCTCGTCAGGCATAAAAGTGAGACAGCACTGACATCCTTCATTGATTTCTTTCTGTACCAACGGACGGCATCGCAAAGCAACCCGCACTGGGATCACCTTCGCCTCCTCATTTGTCATGATGAAAGATTCCAGTAAATAATCTGTTAGAAGAAAAAGGGAAGAGGAGGATGTTATAATGAAGAAGAGAAGTGAGTAACACCAGTCCAATTATGTGGCCAGATGTGTCATCAGAAGTCCTTAAATATTTTCACTGGAAAAGGGACTTGTGAAAAAAACTAAAAACCTTAATAAAGAAGCAAAGATATTTTCTGTGTAAAGATATAGTAGAGTAATGGTATCCAGAGCAGAGAATAGAATCGCAATCCAGCATGTTGAGATTTGAACTTTTCTGTTCTTTGTTTTCGTCACTACTCCAGGCACACATTAATGTCATGTATATCGGCCCTCCCCGTGTTTATAAAGCAAGATGAGAGTACAGTACAGCATTCAGGTGATGCAAACATGACACTCAGGTGAGTTTGTCAATTAAACACAACCTTTAAACAAGAGACACTAAAAACTAAAGTGCTGACACTGACCAAAGTGGGAGAAACTCAGTGATTCCTGTTATTCAAAATAAGAATTTTCTCATGAGGAGACTTATAATAATATATTGGAGAGGCGGTGGTCTAGTGGCAGAAACTTGGACTATGGGCAGAGAAGGTCTCTGGTTCGTCTCCACGGAGAGACAACAAAAGACGAACCTGGATTGATCTGTCCAAAAATCCAAGAGTCTCCCTACCCTGTCTAGTGCCCCTGAGCAAGGCACCTTACTCCCCCAACATCTGCTCCCCGAGCGCCGTACATGGTCGCTCACTGCTCTGTGTGTCCTGCACCAGATGGGTCAAAAGCAGAGATTAAATTTCCCTACCTGCATGAGTGTGCCTGTGCATGTGTTTGGGACTAATAAATGCATCTTAATCTTAATCTAATTTGAGAACAGCAGGGAAAACATTCAAATTGAAGAAAGCGTCTCAACAGTGATGATAAGACAGCATCGAAGTACTGTTATATATCAGTAGCTGTCGTAGTGGCTTGCATTACAATGGAATTTTTGTTGAAGAAAAAACTTCTTAAAGATCTCTCTGTGTATAATGATAATAATGGTCATACCATCGGCAGTTGTCTTTGAGTTGTCTGTCCTTTGTGGTCATGTTACGTTTTACTTCAAAATGACTAAATAAAGAATAGTCCCGTTGTTTTGTCATTATTCCTAAAACCTTGAATAACGTTTCTATACAAATTCTAGTTATTATTATTTACACCTATGATTAAGACATTTGAAATGGAAATGTCAGTTACACTTTATTACCATACACTAAAATACATAATCTTCTGTTATGACCGTGTTTAATCAAACTGAACTGTGTGGCACAGGGATATTCACCATCTTGTCCTATATTGTAAAGAACACATGTGGGCAGCAGTCCCCACATGTCCAGTTAAAGTAAATGGTATAAGTGACTGGAACACGGGACTGGTTTTATGGAATTGCATTATTTTGAGTCTGTTCATCAGTGGCGAATCTAATAACTGTCTCGGGAGAATCAATATGGGTGTTGCCAGAACTGTCCCCAGAGTCAGTCCACGTTTCACCGTGTGTGGAGCAGCTGATTGGCCTGAGGATAACACCGCAGCTTCCAGTGCCACCGCCCGAGCAGACACATCAGCACCGAGCTGTGTGTTAAGGTATCCTCCTGCGAAGAGCAGTTTTATGACAACTCCTCCATTTCCCTGTGATGTCACTCGGTCATTCAGTCCGTAGTATAGGACACAAGAGCCAGTAGGCTAACTGCAGCTCACGTTTACTCCAATGGTGACGCACTGAAACTCAAGCTAGCGCCTTTGTCGTTAGCGCTGGTTAAAAGTGCATTCAAGTGAACTGACAGCAACACTGGTGGAGAAACAAAGCCGTGAACCAAGCACCCTGATAACAGCATTTTACCAACTAGCTAGCTGCACTTATTAGCAATACGTTGGTTTTTTGAAAGTTACCTTTCCACGTTTCCTCCAACAGCACGTAACGTGTGTCACAGAACCTGCACCCGGAGGCTGTGGTTGATAGAAGAGAACATGGATATCCGAGCGCCTCTGCGAAACGTTTCCTCTGAGTGTTGACTTGTTGTAAACTTTGCTCTTGACCCGAGTGTTGAGGCCGACGTCGTCTGTGAGATGAGTGTTGTTACTGCCCGCCACTTTCAAACACCCGGATCCTCCCCGCGCCGCCTTCTTCTACGCGTGTTCTATGGCAGCTGCGACGCTTTACTGACCCCCACAGGAAGAATAGAAAAGTACAGCTCTGACAAAGGATGCACTGTGAGCTTTATGTTTGTGCACATAAAGGGAATTTAAGTCTGTTCACCCTTGCTCTAGTAAAATAACATACAGCGTTTATTGAGCTAAGGATAGTACAAACATCTGAACAATAAACAATACATTCGAAAAATGATAGATTAAGAATTGTGCAAAAAATAAGCAACAGACAATATGTATTAAAAGTAAAGAGGGGGAAAATAATACGCCAAGACTCTAGTGTGTGCAAGTCAGCTGCTCTGTCAATGATTATAAGATGGTATTAATGCAATCACTCTCTATCTTTCTTTCGTTTATCTTAAAGTCTGAGAGAATTATTCTGCCTGTCATTCTTATGCTAGAGACCATGCAGTTTGTAAATGGAGTCAACAAAGTAAAACATCTGGGTCACATCATTTGGGACGATTTATGTTGTGATGACGTTGAGTGCTGTATACTGTATGCACAAGCCAGCATACTGGCATGTAAATTCTCTGTGTACAGATGATGTTTAAAGAGCACTTTTAGAGCCTGCTGTACTCCACTTTTCCCAGCCCATCTGTGGTGCAGCTATACTCATGCAAAACCGAAAGGTCTTCATGCAGGTGGGATATAATGGTGCTTTCAGAAATTTGCTATAGCTTCCGAGATGGATAAGTGCAAGTCACATGAATGTGGCCATCAATCTTTTATACTCTGCTAAGGAATTGTGCGCATAAGTTAATTATATAAAACATGTGATCTTAGGGATCTTTAGTGAGACAAAGGTAGTCATCTTGTTTATTGGAAACAAACGGTCTATGTTTTAATCCCTGACTGTGGACATGTAAAGAGTGATGATTGTATTTATATATTTATGTTCTGTATTTTATCACTTATTTATTAAAACGTTTATACTGACCTGATTGAGAAACCAACAAAAAATAGTCCTGTGTCTAGTGTCTTAGACTTCTGCAATGAAAGGAAGCTCTATGCAATACAGCATGCTTTACTGCTGTTAATTCAACTTTTTGCTGCTTGTCTTCCCTCCGTCTTCCCTGAGCTTGTGCCTTCTACACAGTGAAAAAAAATATTTAACTTCATTTCATATTACTCAAGTGATGCATTCAAGATTCTGGATACATTTGCAATGAAACAAATTTAGGTTTTTGTTAAATTTAACTGTATCACTGTACAAAGCAGTCTTTACTTGATTCCTTGTTCAAATCCTTGACCTAATGTGCTGAGATAGAACAGGTTTTCCACTAACCATTTCTCGTGCTGAAGTGTCCTTGGGCAAGACACAGTGCCGCAAAATTGCCTCTGACGACTGTGCTGACAATGTGTTAGTGATGAGTGGTGGAGTGAGTGCTGCACATAGATTCACTGTGCATGGATAAACAGCTAAATTTACTGTAAAGCACGTTGAATGGTCATTCAAACTAGAGAAGTGCTATATAAAACACAGCACATTTACTGTTTCATGCATAAATAACTCTTGAATGAACAGATATTACAGGCATAATATATCTCAGTAAAGTCCCTATGGTGATTTAAAAGCTGCTCTCTCTAACCTAAGATTGTCACACTTTAATAATAATGACAGCGCGAGGCGTGAAGGTGAATCACTGTTCAAACTTAAAAATGACATTTCATCCCCTCATTTACTGACAGTGACGACAACATGAGAAAGTACATCGATTACTAGTTCACCAAAACCTACAAAACAACCACAGGACCGGTGTGAGGCAGAGAGAAGAGTCACCGTCAGAACAGTAGGTGACTCAATATTTCTGGGAGATAGACGTGCCACTTAAGAAATAAAAAGCTCCGAGGGGATTTTTGTTTCCCTCAGTTTAAGTGCATATAGAGGGAGAGGAGAAGCTGAGTGGTTGACATGTCATCCTTCTTTATGAGATGAGTTTTCAGCCTGCGATAAAATAGGGAGTGACTCTGATGGAGGAGAGAAATGTCATTAAACTGGGAGTCAGAGGGGAAAACAGCTGAGTCCAGACGGAGAGGGAAGAGAATGATGCAGTATTGTCAGAGGGTGCACTGATATTACATTTGCATTCATGAGATGCATTATCATTTCCATGATTTCCTTCACTTGCACAATTGAGCACACATATTTTCCTGTAACCAAATCTTGTTTAGCAAATCCATCTGGGGATTTTATTGCTAGCTTGGTTATAAATATGGTCCTGGGCGAGCTGCGGCCTTTAACTGCCCTACGACCCCTGGGAACTGCAAAAACATTGATGGAGTTTATCCACTGTGACACAGATGTGTGACTCAGCCTCCACCCCTGTGTAAGATGCTGCTGACCACCTACAATCTTTTGTACACGTCCAGAGGTATTTAATGTGTTAACCAGCCTATCATATCGATTATTTATCATCTTTTGGGTAGTTGAACCCATAAAGATAATAACCATAAATAACAAATTAGAGATAAAATTTCCTTTATCTTAAACAGGGTGAGAAATTTTGTGTAACAACAGGAGATTGGCCAACTGTAAGTGATTGTTTTGATATGTAGAAATCTCAGTTCGAGTGAAGTAATCACTGAGTCACTGAGCAAAGCAAATCCAAACATACAACGTTATTCTGTGTTTTCTGACTTTTTGAAGAACCTGCAAGGTTTTAGTAAACTTTCCATGGACACGACTTACAATTAAGACGGCTAAATCTCTGTCAACGGTCGACTTTTGCACATGATATCGCCGGAGCCAGCGTGTCCTGCGGCTGTGGGGAAATTCCACTACAAAGCTTATTAACAACATGCTAGATTGTTCCTGGTCCCAGGAATAGAAACAGACGGGGGACGAATGGAACAAACCAGTCCATTCTCTCCATATACATATTCACTGGGCGATGATTGTGCATGTCAGAATTCCTCTTGAATAGGAAGATTAAAACTCTGCAGCTCAGCCTTTTCACTTCACTTAAAGCCACGCTGACCTTGAACAGCAGTTTATGCTGTAGCCGGGACAGGCAGTAACTCACCCTGCCAGCGTCCCTGCTGTAGTTTTAAGAGATAATCTGGATGGATTGCAGTGACATCACCTATGCCCAAAATCCAGCGGTCACATGAATGGTGTTTTGAAGAGAAAACACTCTGCTCAGCTGCTCATGTACATCACAGTAAATGTTGCTCTAGTGAGCTAAAACATTCTGTGCTTCACATTAACCCTGAATATGTACTATTAGATCAAAATAAAGTTAATCTATGTAGAACAACATTTGAATGAAGTAGACATTCTTTAAGATTGAAAATTCAATAACTATATTGTCACTGTGCAGGGTAGTGCAATGATATTATGAGGTGTCATCCTCATGTCAAATCGTACCTGTTATAAAGATTTACGAGGGGAATATACAGATATGAAAAAGCCATTAAATACAATGCAAATCTAAGCTTAATAATATAGATTAAGATCTTCAATATAATTAGAGTGAATTTCAGTATTTTTGCACATCACACACATCAGAACTGAAATACACGCCTTTGACAGGGATGAATATGACAATAAAGCTTTGTGACATCACGTCATTCACAACTATGACTCAGGACATTTTACACATTTTTCTGCTGACAAACATTAATAGCATGCATTGTTATAGTCGACCCTAACTTGTAGAAAAGCTTAGCACTGCATATTCTGCCCCCTCTTCTGCACGGGCATCAAATCATTGGTATAAACACGAATCTTCTCTTTGGCCATCTATTGTCAATTTGAAAATGCTTTTTATCTTATTTAATTGAATTGTAAATTATCAGTTTATTGATATATTTCATACCTTTTAATTTGAAAAGCACTTAGGTGAAGTTGTTTTAAATGTACTATAAGTTGATATATTTTGGGGACTTTTTGACTCGACAGTAGCTGACATGTTTTCTATTCTTCCACATTAAAGCTAAACATATGCTTAGGCTGATCTAATTGGTGTATTGTAGAGGGAAGTCATGTATGCAGGAGAATGAGGGCTTAAGATTACACTCAAAGGTTTGCTTTGATTCAACATATTTAGCTTAATATGTACTTTAGTTTGTCACCAGAAAAAGATCTGAAATCAACAATAAAATCAGTACTTCATTCTTAAATAACTTAATGTAAAATTGTAATCTGAATTTGACAGGAAAAGTAACTGAAGGCAAAGCAAGAGGACACTGAGGGCACATTTGCAAGTCTAATGTAAGTACAGGCACTTTTTTTTGGCATGGCTATATTGCAGACATTGTCATCTGTTTCATTGGCTCTGGTTCTGTCATGAGGATCAACACGACAAATAAAACAAACAGCACAGATACTAGCATGCCAGTTTACTCTCAGCTTTAACATACTTTTCTCCGATGTCCGTGAGAGGCAGGGAATATTTTCCTCTGAGATTATTTATTCTGAGAGGTGGGAAGTCCGATTCTTTGGACATTGTAAACTCTATTGGCAAAATCAAGTTTGAAGCTTTGTATAGGTTTTAAAATGAAGGTGTCGTTGATCAGATCACGTGACAGGTTCAAACCTTCAAAGTGTAAAAACATAAAAAGTTATGATTAATAAGAAATTGTTCACTCAGATAGGCAATGTTGGGCTGCAAAGATAAACAGTACCAGGGATTGGCATGGGTTTAATATTTTCAATGTGGTATGTAAAGCTAAACTCAAATGTATAAAAAAGGCCCCAAACTGTGAACTCCTAAGGGATCAAGCTTGGAGAAAGGATGACCTATACCACTGTTTTAAGTCTCACCAGTTTGTTCCCTTCTGCTTTACTTCAAATAAAGTTCACTTATGTGCAGACCATGCAGACAGGAACCAGTTTGTTCCCTTCTGCTTTATTTCAAATTAAGTTCAACTAAGTGCAGACCATGCTGATTGAGTTTGTAGATTTCCTATTGCCAAAGTGTTTTTGAAAAAAAGGAGAGGGAAACAACCATTTAAATGGATTTCAATTTCAGTCTTGAGCATCCAGGGTTCAAAATCTCCTACATCCCCCACCCAGATGATAGAGGGAAACTATATCAGACTGTTTTTTCCAGAATCAGTAGTCTACAGGGTCATCTTCAACTCATCATGTGTGACTTTCAGACAATGTTCACGTTTCTATACTGATGAATGTACATGTTAATAGATGTTCATCGCGAGGCAGGGGTGGTGACAAGGTGTGGAGTGCATAACAATTCAGACAGCCAGGATTGGTCATGGGACAGTTGTGACATATGTCAGGATGCCCTGACCGCACAACTCTCAAATAACAAATGACTAACATGAACTATTAAAGATGTAGTACCTAAGAGTGAGTAACTTTTATAGAGATGCTTGCTTCCAGGATGCATATCCTCACAGAGTGCCTAACTATGTGAATCACATCTAAATAAGAGGCCCAGATGGATGCCATTCTGGTCCTAAAGCCTTTCATAACTTCGGGGTATACCCATACTTTCTCATGCACGCATACACGCGTATGAGCGTCAGGGGCGCGCGTGCCTCCACGGCAGCTACGCACGATGTGTGGCAAGTGGACGCAACGCAGACTCTGAATCCGGTTCCGACGTGCCGACGACACCGATGCCTGTGCCCACAGAGCGATCCCAGGGCTTCTTACCCGAACAGCACTGAATGGTAGCAGCTGAGAGACGGGTGCGGAGCGAGGGGCGGCCGAACCCGGAGGATTTCCCACGGACCGGACCTGCTCCTCTGTCTGTCTCCTCACACACGGATGACAACCAGCACACAAACCCCTGCTGAAAACTTTCCGCTCTGCATCTGACGCGGGGATGTTATTGACATTTTTATTTTTTAAATAACAGGCTCCAACAACATAGACGCCGTCATGCAGGTGCAAACTGTGGCCTAGCGTTGCTGAAATGACTCGCTCGGTGCTGACGCGGTTCATCGTGCCATGCCAACCCCGCATTGTCAGATGCCATTTTACCCTGCGTGATCCCGGTGTCTGGGATTCCTACATACTGGGCCTGTGGTGTCAGTAGAAGTTCGTGAGGCAGGAGCAAAACAGAGCTGCTGCAGCGAGAGGCGACGCGGACACTGTGCGCAATTCGTGCTGAGGCGTATGGGTCCTGCGTACTCGAGCTCCCGGCTCCCACGCTGCTGCGGGGCTTCGGCGCACCGGCTGTCGGCTTTACATCTGGACCGCCTGCCTAGTGTCATCTGCGGCCTGTTCGGACGGTGCTCTCCCTGAACTTGTGTGTGTGTGTGTGTACCAGGGGAACCGGCTGAGTTCGCCTCGGATGGTGTCGTGTTAGGGAGGAGAGGCTGACTATTTGGCCCGGACTAGATCGGTGATCCACCGTAGTCAGCTGGACCCGCTGACTGCTCAAGGAATAAACAATAAAGACGCTCATCCAGCGCAAAGTATGGATTTTGCGTAGCGAAAGTCGCGCATCTTTAAAGGCGACGCTAGGGTGACATTGCAGTCTTCTCGCCACATCGCCCATTTCGTCGTCCGACAAAAAAGAAAAGCGTGAAAGTGGAGGATCGTCCGTCGTACGTATCGGCGCAGTGGGATTTGTACGTCTGGTCGGCGTTCCCCCCCACCCTTCCCGCGGTGACGGTTATGGGTCGGAAGCGGTGTGTCGGTGCAGATTGTTCCAAGATGGCGGCCGGGTGCTGCGGGGTGAAGAAGCAGAAACTGTCGGGATCGCCTGGGTCTGGGGGTCCTGGCGGGGTGGGGGCGGGAAGCGGGGTGCCAGGAACCGGACATTGTGGCTCGGAGCTGGGGATTGGCTCCTCCGCGACCGTTACAGCGGCGGCGAACGTGAGCAGATCCAACGGCCTGGGGGGACCCGGGGGTATCGTTAGTGGCAGCGGTAGTAGTGGTGGTAGCAGCGGCACGAACGCTCTGTCCCCAGCCCCGGCCGGTTACTCTTCATCCGGCCTCTCCCCGAATCTCAGCCCGGGACCCGGCTCGGGAAGTGGAGGCAGAAAGATGGTGGTCTCGGCGGAGATGTGCTGCTTCTGTTTTGACGTGCTTTATTGCCATCTGTACGGATACCAACCTCCGAGAACACCCAGGTTTACAAATGATCCCTAGTGAGTATTCTCTGTCTTTTGTTGTTTTGCTGCATGTCAAAGCTCATTGATAGAATCAGTCTACTATCGCCACCCGCGGCGCCGCTCACAGCCTCCCACACGCATCCCGCTCCGGCTCCACGGGCACGGACTGTCACGTCGAAACAACCTTTAATTTTCTATGAATTTGAAGCGAAGAAGTCATGATCAGAGGTGAATTTGTTCAAGTTGGAATTTGGGCCTTGTCGAGGAGACTGTCTACACTGGCCCGCAGCCACACTAGCTTAGCATGGACGCTAAAATGAATGATCGGATCGGAAGTTATTGAGCTGGATCATCTATCAATGACTGACGCACCCTGTAGTTTATTAACATCTAGTCGGCACTTGGCATAATATACATTTTACGAGTATCTATCCCACTCGAACAGAGATAGCTAACGTTAGCTATGGCGGTTAGCTCCTAGCTCAAGCCAGCTAACCACCAACAGTTGCCGGGAGAGGGTGGAACGAGCTATTCGAATTAATGTCATCATTTTATCGCTTTATCAGCAGCAGCTTTGCTTGGCGTTATTAATTTTTCCCAAAATTTCAAACAGTAAATATCAAAAGCTAACATTTGTGCCCTTAATCTTTCCAGCTACCCTCAATGAACTCGGGATTGCCACATAATAGGCTTAGCTTTGTTAGCTACGAGCTACATTAGCGTGGTAGGGCAGCGCTAATGGGCTTGTATTAATTAATGAAATGGTAAATGTGTGGAAAGTCTAACATCACTGCAGGCTGGAGGTTTCCCTTACAGCTGCTTTTGTGTACCGGGGGATAATGTGGTTTCTAACAAAGCGAAAACAAGCCGAGTGTAGCATCGACCCATAAAGAGAAGGAGGCTCCTGCCCAGCAGTTTTGTGTCCAACTGACAGTATTCAATTAACAAAACAAATACTGTGTTTGACAAACTAAGACATCCACCGGACGTCGGATTAAATGTGTACGTTGACATTTATTAATTCAAAGGATTAATCCATGTTTTGTGTAACCGCCCTCCGGCGCCCTCCACCTAAACCCGTTCACCCCTGGACGTACAGTCGGTGTAATGTGATAGCATGTGACTCTGTAGGCGTTTTTACATCCATGTTGAGGCTGGGGGTTGTTTACCCCAGAAGACAGAACGGACTGTTCCAGTTCATCGACTTAACACAGGCCAGTTTGGGAAGTTTGGAGCGACTTGTTGACAGGGGCCGTGTTGAAGTAATGGGTGTATTGTGGTTTTAAATGTGTCATTCAATGGTCATATGATCAGAGAAGGCGTAAATGCATATTGTAAACAACGTCTGTATTCCTCTGCACACACATTTCAATACAAATGACAAAATGTTGCACAAGAAAACAAAGAAAGTACACAAATTTATAATATTATATAATACTCAACATTTCCATTATCCCTAAGCCTAAACGACCTAACCAGTAAGAGTTTGGCCAAACCATCACCATATGAAACCAAGTTCTAAACCCAACCTGCTCATTGTGAAGAGGAATGCAGACGGCTAATGCTCACCAATGAGAAACCCATACTTGTGGTTGGTGGTGTCCTGGACACATGCTTCACCTGGGGGCATAGTCAGACCGAATTATCGAAACGCCCAGAACAACATTTGACACAGAAACAGCACTCTGCAAACTTGGCCATTAAACTACACACTGTGACCATCTAGTGATAACTATTTTGAAGCAGTTGTTTTAAAGTTAAGGAAAATGGACCTTAGCCTCTTGTTAACATGCTCTTTATTTTATTAAATCAT
This sequence comes from Pleuronectes platessa, assembly GCF_947347685.1. Classification (NCBI taxonomy): domain Eukaryota; kingdom Metazoa; phylum Chordata; class Actinopteri; order Pleuronectiformes; family Pleuronectidae; genus Pleuronectes; species Pleuronectes platessa. Next base: position 17,237,895 of record NC_070640.1, on the reverse strand, counting down.
GGAGGTGCTGTTTTACCCATTTCAGTTTTGAAAATAACCCCTGTAGCAATGTAATATTAACAGCAAGTCTTCTCTAATGGAGGCCCACATGCTGACAGTTTTGCCTCAAATATATGATTATGTTAAAAACATTCAAAAAGGTTTCCACACTTAAGAAATGTCCATTCGCTGTGCATGTTATGATAGTTCTGCTTCTTGGACATGGTTTCTGTTCTGTCCTTTTTTTCAGCCCGCTGTTTGTCACATGGAAAATAGGCAGAGACAAGCGGTTGCGGGGTTGTATAGGTACCTTTTCTGCCATGAATCTGCACTCAGGACTCAGGGAGTACACCCTTACCAGGTAAGCAACAATGTGGAATCAATTCTTTCTTTGTCAAAGCTGTGATAGAGTATCTTTGTTGATAAATAAAGTAACTGTTGTAAATTAAAGTGAACAAGCAACACAGTGACAGGGGTGAAGCCAGCATCTCTCATTAATCTTATTGTTTATTAAAGGTTGAGTGTGTAAGATTTAGCTGAAAGGCATCTATTGGCCCAAATTGAATATAAAATGTAAAGATGTAAGATGTGAAATCATCCAAATTGGACAAATGGTTGTTTTCTTTACTCTATAATGAGCATCAGGAGCGAGTCCTCTCTATAGAGGTCGCCATGTTTTGTACAGTAGCCCATACTGGACAAACTTAAACACCATTTTAGTTTTTATGACAGCTGAAGTCTACCACAGGTTCTCTTTGATGTTTGGAAGGGGAGGGTGAAGTGAGGGGTATTCAGCTGCAACATGAAACTTCACCAAAAGATGTCACTAAATTCTACACACTGATCCTTTTAAATATCAAGTAACCCACATCACTCCTCTTAATAATGTAAATGGCTCATACCCAGAAATATCACTCCCACAAACATAATTTTTTTCCATAAAGATCCATGAATTATTCTCTGAGAAATCCACTAAAATCTTGCAATGTTAAAGTGAAATAAAATCCTGGATCGTCACCTACATGTAAGGGGTTCTCTCTTGACCCATACCACATCCTTCCACCAAGTTTCTTGGTAACCCTTCAAGTATATTTTATGTAATCTTGCTAACAAGGTAGAAAGTTGAGTCATACATGTTGTGGAATGTCTTCATTAGTACTTTTGACCTGAGGGCAAATGCCTCTGACCTGTCAAATACACTTAAACACACAGAAACATAGCTCTTAACTGCACTCGCATTACACACACTACAAGCAGCACTGTGGACAGACATTATAAGTGACTGATGCGACTAGTGTTCATCTATATTAGAGAAAATGTCTTCCCTGATTCTTCATCTCATGTTGTAAAATAAAGTGGAATCTTGCCCTCATTTAAAAAAAAAAAAAAAAAAAGGTAATTGTACTGGATCTAAGTTTTGAACCCTGCGCATGTTTATCCAACTGGTTTTTCGCCATAATTGAGTCAGCTACTAACTGAATTTCCTCCTGTAATGGTGTTTTCCATTGTGCCTTTTCTCTTGTCTGCAGTGCCCTTAAAGACAGCCGCTTCCCCCCTATGACAAGGGATGAGCTGCCTCGCCTCTTCTGCTCAGTGTCTCTTCTCACCAACTTTGAAGACGTCGGTGATTACCTTGACTGGGAGGTTCGACACATGCTTTGCTAAAACAGGCACAGACACAGAATAATATTTGCTTTGAGGATGGTGGTGCTTTACAGCTTTGGTCTCTCTCCTAATGATACTCAGGCAGCTCTAACACTTTTTTTTTAAAGATTTATTTGTCTGCACCAAAATTCTTTGCAACAGCAGCAACAAGTAAACGACCAAGATTAATTGTTAAGGGTGTTCCGATCAGGATTTTTGGGGCTGATATGATCGGCTTTCTCTCACCTGCTCTTTATCCAAATAAACACTACAGGGCTAAATCCTACTCAGAATTTTTTCAGTAAATATCCATTATTACTATTGAGTTGTTCCTTTTTCCCCTCAATTCAGCACCACATAAACTCCTATATCAGCTGTGTCTGTGTCACGTTTCACCTGCGCTGTCAGCAGCCGCAGGAGTCACGCTGTGCGGGATTTGAAAACAACCATATGAGCAAGACACACATTTCAACTCTCTCTGAATGTTTGGGAAATCATTTCAATCGCAGAAAGATGACGAAGACATTGCAATAATGCCAGAGAAAGGACAAATGTGCGTCCTGTTTGCACCGCACAGCGTCTGTCCTGCTGGGCTGTGACAGGCTCTCACCAGGGAGTCCCACACAGCGGACAGCAGTAGAGGAGGTTATACAACCCGATCAGACAGACCACTCGTGATAGATTCCCTATGCTATATGCAAATAAACACGTACACGTACCTTACACCCCAGTCCGTCCACTCCGCTCTGCATCGGCCAATCGGCCAATCGGCTTGCTGCTCCCTCACTGCGAGGGACAACTAGCCACTCAACAATATCACGACTGTTTGCTGTCCTGGCTCCCAAATGGTGGAACGAGCTCCCCATTGACATCAGGACAGCAGAAAGTCTGCGCATCTTCCGCCGCAGGCTAAAAACACATCTCTTCCGACTACACCTTGGTTAAGAAGATGATGGTCTAATAACCATCGTTAACTCTGGTAAAAAGAAAAAAAAGTTTGGCTTTTTTAAGCTAATGTACTTAAATGATTCTTGCTGTTCTGGGTCTGTACCCTTATGGTTGAATGCAATTATTGGAAGTCGCTGAGGATAAAAGTATCAGCTAAAGGAAATGTAATGTACATCACCCTGAAAGGTACACAGACGTTTTTTACACGAAAAAATAAACAACTTCACAACCAATTTACATGAAGGCTCACACCGCCAAAGCCCATGATGCAGCCATTGCACTGTTTAATCGATACTGGCATGTGCAACTCTCAACAGAGATGAGAAGAGAAGCAAGACGCCTCACTCATTGGCTATTTCCACCATCAGCTCCAGGGGGGGAGGATGTAATCATCTGACTACTTAAGTTAGAATACAAAAGTATTCACAGGTTCCTTCTCATCTCTGTTGAGAGTCGCAACTCATGGGTGACAGCTGTCGGTTGTGTCTCACCAGATCGGCATTTGAAGAGATCGCCGATCAAACTAATTAGAGGGAATATCAGCCGATCAATCGGAGCACCCTTAATATTTGTTTATTATCTTTTTATCTGAATAATAGTTCTCAAATAAATCAATAATCTACTCTAGCAAGTAGCTTTAAGTGCACCACAGTTCATCGAGCTTGATTGGGTGCTTTGCTGGTGCTTACACATTGAAATATCAATACCATTCATTAACGCAAATAGTGTATACAGTTTACACTAACCAATCAGGGGGGAATTTTCAATAACGTTGAATGTGGTTGTAAAATATAGCAGTGCTCCATTTTGCCGGAAGTGCTTGTTCTTATTAAACGTATTCTTTCATTGTTGTTTCTCACTTGATGTTTAGGTGGGCGTTCATGGTATTAGGATAGAATTTTTCAATGAAAAAGGATCAAAGCGCACCGCCACTTACCTACCAGAGGTTGCGAAGGAGCAAGGTGAGATCTTTTTGTGGACCCTGAGATCCAGCCTAGTCTGTGATCTTTTAATAAAAATGTACAAATCTAACTAAATCTGGATATTGTGTAAAACTGTTCTTTTTCACCAAGGTTGGGACCACATTCAAACCATAGATTCCTTACTACGAAAGGGAGGTTATAAAGCTCCCATCACAAATGACTTCAGGAAGACCATTAAGTTAACCAGGTAAGCTTAAACATGTTGTTTGAAAGAGTATCTCCTGCATAAGTTGTGTAAAGGGTTTTGTTTGGGTTCCAGAGGGAGCTGCAGGAAAGCTGATAAATTCACAATCTATGACACAACTTTGCATTGTGGGCAATCTCAGAGCAACGGGCAATATTTTGGGGCGTCCGGTGTAGACGGCAGATATCTGCACACTTGTTTACAGTCACAGTTTTTATCCGCACTAAACACAAACTGATACTTTTGTAGGTGTTTTAGTTCCAGGCGATGTTTTGGTGAATCTAAATCAACAGCTATAATAAATAATAACCAAATAATAAATATAAATAAGCAGATAACTGATGTATTTCGCTCTCCACACGGACTGTTTACCTGTGGGCCAACAAAGCCTGCTCAACTATGATTGTTCAAACTAGAAATTGAAACTAGAAGGCTTCCTCGCCCAAAATCGTGTTCCTCACCTACAGATTCTACACATTCACAGATGGGTTATGATTAGATAAAAAACAATCTCTCAGGTTTTGCTGCAGCAATTCTTTTCCTCATATTTCAAACTGTCCACAGCGAGACTGATAATTTGCAATGCTGAATCAGTAGGGCAGGTTTTCAAGTAGAAAAAAGGTAAAAAAAAAAGGTGTAGTGTGATCTTGTAAACTGATTGTAAAGAATCCCAGTAGGTGCAGCTCTGTGGCTTGGCTTGCTGTGCGTGTTCCAGCCTTGCTTTTACCGATGCATCTCTTCTCGTCCCAAGGTACCGTAGCGAGAAGTTGACAATGGGTTATGCAGAGTACATCGCCCACCGTCAGCACCATCACTACCAGAATGGCATTGGGCACCCTCTACCACCGTACAACCATTATTCCTGACAGCGAGCCGCATGACCAATCATTGGACCTCTCCGCGGACCTTTTCCCAGGAGAGCCCGCCCCCTCCTGGTCTAGCTATTTCTACTACTGTACCATTTTATGATGATAGTTTCCGTTGCCATGCTGGCCGTCTCCCAGACGTTGACATGGCAACGGGTGGCAACGAAGCATCATTTGATTCTGGCAAGAAATTCACTTTCTCTCTTTCTTTGCCTGTGGTTAAGTTTTTGCAGCATATGTATCCTTATAACTATAACCCCCTTTACTCATACGTTTGAAAATTAACAACTAATAGATTTTTATTAATCTTTTCAGCAAACCTAATCAGGTGTTTGATTCTGTGGATGGAAGGAAGTCTCTTTAGTAGATTAGTCTAACACTTATATTGTTTAGGCTTTGCTACAGGTCTACATTAACTAAAAAATCTTTAGTTCTCCCATTTTCTTTCTTGATATCCTGACATGTATAACCATGTAGCAAGGCAACTGCAGTTCTCAAAGGCTGTGTCATCTCTGTCCTGATTCCTCTCAAAAAAAAAAAATGATTGACTGCGGAGGTTATTGGAGCCTTGTAAACTCTTAGCGTTGTAGTTGGAACTATTTATTGGGAACTGTGTACTCCAAAGTATAAATAGTAGAATAGTAATGCCCTTTGACTGGCCATTGCTGGTTGTGTTTGTTGTGCGAGCTGTGTGTATTCTCGGTGTGTGGATAAGGACGTTGATCTGCCACGAGAACGAACGAAATTTCGAATTTTTATTTTTAAAAACTCCCCGCCGTTTTTCTTTCGGAAACCTTTCCCCTTGAGTGTTTGTCGTGTTTTTTGTGGTGGAACCTGTAAACTTGCGACGACGTTCCCTCTTTTTCAAATTACAGTAATCGCGGAGGAAGCCATTTGTCTGAGGATAATCACATCCTTGCTGGTGATTTGTTATGTAAAATGGGCTACAAGTGGGGTCTGCTCTCCCGGCAGTGGAGAGGGGCGACCAGGTGTAATTACATGTCCCTAAAAGAAGAAGAAAAAAATAAAAAAGACAACGCATGAACGATGCTTCAGTTAAAATTGACCGTCTGTTGGTGTCTGAGTTTACTGGCAGGGAGTCACTTTAACAGGGACATGCTATATCTACTTAAAGCCATATTCTCTTTTTATTCCACACTTTGTAAGAGTAGTCTGTTGTTTGGCTTGATGCATTTGCATTCTGTGCCACTGAAGCTGGTCACTGTTCCACCTCCGAATGCAAACGTATACCAACCAGCCTCAGGCAAGGCCGCATCACGAAAAGACACAACGTCGACTCAGCGGTTTCAGTCATTTGTCAGGTGTCGTGTGTAGTGCCCGTGTCGTCATGGAAACACTGTCTTGCCTTTTCAGACTATAGATAACCATTGTCACTCGTCTGTGAAGTACGTTATATTAAAAATTGTCTTTTTTTTTTTTTTTTTTTTATGAAGACACTTGACGCACAAAAGGAAGTGAGCTAATTAACGTGTGTGTCGTTTAGTAGTGCATGTCTTTGTGGAGCTGCCACGACGCAGCCAGTTTTAGTTTGTTGAAACCGCACTACCACCTGTTCTCCGATTAGTCCGCTGTTCAGCAGGGTCCCTTTGATCTGTGTGTCCACGGCACAGGACATATTTTGATTTGTGGTGTGTTTAGTCAGCTGTTGGGCAGCCGATCGGAGCAAACACGGCTGAATTAGTCGGAGTTGAATCTCTGCAGGGGGCCTGGCGTCTTACAGTTGAGGTCTACGAATAATAAAAAAAAAAAAAAAATGCCAGGGCTTTTTACAAAGGACTTAAGAAGCCATTTCCCATCCAAATATCACTCGTGAGTCGGCATCCACACACACACACACACACACACACTTCGCTAGTTTGGATTTACTTTTAAAGAATGTTACAGTTGAGGGTCATCGCCCGATCTGCTTGTTTTGGTTTTTAGTTTTGCGAACTGGAATTTTTGAGAGGTTCTTGTCACTTGACCAACATCTTTCTGCATAACAGCCTTTACTAACTGACAGGTTATTTTTATTTTTATGCAAAAATGTCAAGGGCTTTTGGCACTCCATCCACAGTAACCCGAAATGACCCAGTATTGAGTTGTGTTGCCTTAAATTAATGAGATAACAAGTGATGGACCAGGAGATGACTCTGGCCTCTGGCTCTGTCCCAGCTCCATCTTCACATTGCAGGGAAGGAAAGTGATAATGTTATTTGAATGCTGTCAATACTTCCTCATACACTCACATGGGGGCGTGTGTACGCCTACCCTGTTAGCTCACATGTTAGCTAGCTACTGGTCCTCGATTTCACTTAAAGCTCCACAGAGAAACACATTCTCTCTCTGTCTGACAGCTTGGTGTTGTTACCCGTCATCGTTTCACGCCTCCAGACAAATGTATGTTTATTTTAAATACACTACACAAAGACATTTCAGGGAAGAACAGTCAGGCATTCATCTCCTGGTCCATCAAATACAGCACAACCGTAATTCTTCTGCTGCAAAACCAAATTGACCATGCTCTTTTACATATGTCTTTGTATACACATGCAATGTGTTCAGTTGCATGTATGTCTGAGTATGAGACCTATGGTTTTATCCATGATATGCTTGATCTATGGCTTAGACACTCTTATTAACCATTAAGAGATTTAAAAGACAAATATGGTGCTATCGGACCTCATATTGGGGTGGTCACAGCTCGTGACTGGTCATGCGGACTCATTGATCATATCATACTTAAAAAGATGCTTCATGTAGGATTTTCTCTTTGGCACATCGCTGGGAATTGAGTCACGACGGTCACCGTTAAGAAAAGGCCCTGAGAATCTGCTTTTATTAACTGCAGTGTCGGATCAACTTCCTGTGAGGGGAAAAAAACGGATTCTCTTAAACAAAGAGCAAGGAGGGAAAAGTCTGAGCAGCAATGTGTCATCGGGGCTCTTGAATGTACTGTTGACGGTCGTCATGGCGAGTTTTACAGTGGTATATCAAGAGAAAATCCTCCATGTGTTACCTTTACTATCCTTGATATATGCAGATCTGTTCAACAGGTGTTTTTTTTTTTTTCATTGTTTTTTTTTTTCAACCCGTGCAAGTCAACACCCCTGCAGGTTTGAAAGGACAAGAAGTCAACACGTTAACCCCTCACCCCCCCCCCCCCCCCCCGTTTACTCCCTACACTGTGGCCCAACCTCACGGCCGAGTTTGTCGAGGTGCGATGTGTGTGTCGTTCCGTAGACAGTGGCGGTAATAGATTGTGTGCGTTGCCTCTCCTGGAAGATCGGGTGCTGCTTTTTAAAGAGCACATCCTTTCGTTTTCCTTCTAGCTGCTGAAAGGGCGAGGTTGGCCGAGAACCTTGTTGGACGGCGAGCATCTCACTCGATGCGACGCAGAGTAAATGTTTTACGTAGAACACGCAGAACATAGTCCTGGTTCTGTACTGATTTAACTGTTTTTTAAAAAGCATCGATACCTCATGAGACATTATGGAACGACGTTTCGTAGTTTGTTGTAGCAGATCGTGTTTTGGTTCCATACCGGGGTCAGAGTTCAGCCTCAGCATTCCCTGTGTGGTCATTCTCATGTGTCGTGGAATGCTCAAGCTCGTGTTACCTTCGTATGTTTGACTGAACCAAAGACGCCAGCGGCCATGCCCAAATGCTGCTCTTCAGGCCTGGCTTCCTGTCCTTCCAAAAAACACCCCTGCATTTGACAAAATGTTTTATGTCTTTTTATTCTTTTTTTTGTTGCGATTTCTCAACTGTCTTGACTTATGAAGCAACCTAATTTTTCAATGAATTTACATCTCTGAAACCGTACACGGCACGGTCATCAAAGATGGTTAAAATTGGTTGCCAATAGTTGTTACTTATTTTGTTTATTATTATTGTTATCATTATTATTGCTCTAATTTACAAAAATGAAAATCCCATGGTGTGCCTCCTAGCTTTATGGGTTTTTAAGTGTTTATTTTTTCCCTAAAGACCAGCAGTTATACTTTGTATAAAAGATGGATTTTTCCTTATTTTTTATGCCATTAAAGATGAAATAGCCTGTTTTCTTTACTCTGGACCCAGTAGCTGCACTGGTATAAAATCGCACTGATAGATGAATTAAAAAGTAAATAAGAAAAAAGTCTAAATGAATCAATAATAATAATGATAATGACAAATGAAATAAGATCTACAATAAACTTGTGTTTGAGACTTTTATTAAAAAAACATTTTAAAAAACGCACATAAAAAACGAAAATGACTGACTGTTTTTGTACATCGAATTACTTCTTTTCAAAAGACTATTTTGGATCTAGTTTCAAAATTATTTTAGTGGTTTTCTATGTTCTGAAAATGATTTTCTTCAGTTGCAGTGGCCTGATGGGCTGGGAGGGTTGCCTGGTGTAACTCCTCATACCAACTTTTTATTTCTTTTCCTTTTCGATTTTGGGAACTTTTTTCTCCTCTGCTTTAGTAACCTGAAAAATGTTGATGGAGAACTATGAACTGGGAACTTCAAATCCATCCCCTCCTGTAGAGCTAGACCCTTCCTCTTGAATTTGCTGTTAGTGTGACGAGACTTGAAACGGGCATTTATTAAAGATAGTTTGACTCCAAATGGAAAAATAAAAAAGATAAAAATAAACAAACGCACACAAAAAAAAACTAAGCAAAAAAAATAAAGCAAAAAAAAAATTGCAAAAGAAAAGTGGGGAGGGTTGAAAGAATATATATAGATGGGTTATCTGAGTATGTAAGCAATGGATGTGAAGGTAGTAGTTTTAAACATTGTTATTACCTTTTAAATCATTTATTCAATAAAAAATAAAAAATCTACTGAAAAGAGAACATGTGTCGTGGAATTTTCTTTCAGCACAAACACACTGATACAGCATCTCCCAAGTGTTCAAGTTTTAGACCTGGAAGATCCAGACTTGAAGGACTTTCAGATAGATACAATCTACACACCCCTCAGTTGAAGTGGTCTGCTGTCATGTTTTCTGTAATTTAATTATCTTTCACAGTTTTTATGAAAACGTTCCACAATATGGTCTGTAGAATTTTCCCTGCTGATCTGTGTATTTTTTCAAGAACCACATTTCATTCACACCAGAGATATTGGCTTTTACTTGATTTCTCCATGAAGCTAAAGCGCTCACTTTTCGTCAAGTAGTCCTGAGAATCTCCTCTTAAGCTGAAGGCCTCAGACTAAAGGAGGCGTCAAACATGATGTGATCTTTTCAGTCAGTGAGACACATTTCAATTTGAAGACAATATTCCTGTTTTTATCAAGTCTTTAGTGCAAGTGGAATATGTAATAGTTGTTCAATGAAGTCCACCCGTAGCACCTTATCCGCCTTCAACTGACTTTCCACCATGTGTTTTTCTATTTGTGTGTTTTCCATTTGCAGCCCTATGTCATCAATATCGAAATCTGATATCCACATTTCTATTGCCAGTTGTATAGCTGCTTCATGGGAGCTTTGAGAACATCAGAAATTCATTTCACATTTAGATTCATTTTAATTTGAACTTATTGTAACATTTATCTTTCCACGGTAATTTGTCCTTTGGATATGGGTGAACATCTATCCCTAATTGTAATTTCCTGTATCACGTACACAACTGTATCATTTAGTGATAGATGCTTTTCATAAAGTGTAAACCTCAATAGGCAGCTGTGAGGGAGTTCTATAAACAGTTCTATTGAGTCACATTATGAACTAGAATCACCGCCCTGTGGTTTAATGCTGCTTCGCCAACCAGTGCAGTTAGTCTACAAATATTCTCTGTCCAGACTTGTGAGGTCGCTGTGACCGTTGACCACTGAAATCCTATAATTTATCTTTGATTCCAAGTGAAAACTGGTCAAAATAAAATAAAAAAATCAATGAGAACAGACTGATATTTCATGTTCAAGAGACCAAAATATGTTTCGTGAGGGCCACTGACCTTGACCACCCAAAACGAATCAGCTAATCCGCAAGCCTCAGAGAACATTTGTGCCAAACTTGAAAGGATTCTCTTCAGGCGTCCTTGAGAATGACAAAACAGCGTCCAACAACCGTTGACTGTGCAAGCTGTGCCTGTTCTCCTGGCACCATCTTATGAAGTGCATTAATGTATCAGTGCTTTGTGTGTAATAACTCCAGGCATCACATTTCTATATGAAGTTTGGATCATGCAGGGATCATGCTGCGGCTCAGGGCGATGATTTTCTGGCTGCAGTAAAGATGCTGTTCAGTGCTCAGGCCAGAATCAAGCTATAAGATCCTCTTTAAACTGAACAATGGAGCTCTTCATGTCAAGTTGCCCTTCAGGACAACTCGAACAACTGCTGATGATCATGCGATACGACACAATCGTCTATGACCGATACTAACCAAATTTTGTGATGAGATCGTTTTCATTTGATTTGAAAATCATATCATGGCTTAGTTTAACTTTACTTACTGTCGTGCAAAGATAACACCTCAGACCCAAGAATGGTGTCAAAACCGCCATCCAGTGACTTATCCAGAGATTTTGTGGAATTACAGTTAGATGGCAATTCATAATGGAAACATCAATGCACAGTATTACAAGTTCCCAATGGGACTGTAACAGAATCAAATGTAAAGGGCTGGCAAATGTTGTCACTTAGTGGTATTAGGGATGAGCAGGTTCTGACAGATGCTTCTCAACAACCAGCAAATATTTGATCCATATCATCTATTCACTTGTTCAAAAGTGCCCTGTTTTCTTATTATATAGGACCAGCTGTGCATGTCCCCCATAATACCTTTTAATAAGTATGACTTTGTTCTAGTCTAATTCTATCAATGACAGTAGTGACATTACTGACTTTTTTATTCGATAAACTATTGATTTTCCATTATCTATTTATTTGTCGTGTTTTGTACTTGTATTTTTTTTTCTACTGATTTGTGTATGTGTGTATTAAATATGTTGTCTGAATGTACTTGTACTTTATGTACTTGTACTGTTGATACGTCTCAAGGGCTTATTCCTAATAAAGTATTTCTCTATAAAGAGTATCTTCCACCAGCTATCTATAGAAGATGTGAATCAAACATTTGTTTGTGCTGCCCAAAGCATCGGAAACTTGCACAACATCCTTCTTCTATGAATCATTTGTCAAATACTGTTTTTTCGATTCTTAGTTGTAGCGTCTATTGCCAAGTTGCTGTACTGGGATCTGTTGTATCAACTTAAATGGTTATTATTCTGTTAAATATTAATAGTGGTATTATCTGCCCGTCCTAGTCTTGTCTTTAATGCGGTTTTAAGATTCATAAATAAATCTCGATGCATGTGGAAATGGTGGCACCGTCATATCCATGTACGTGTAGAATTATTTATAAATCTAAATGTACGTGGAAGGGACGGTACATACAGATTCACAAATAGTTCTATATGCACAAGGATTTGTCAGTACCATCATTTCCACATGCATCGAGATTTATTGATCTAAACACACATTTAGATTTATAAATACATCTATACAGTAAATGTAACTAGAACGGCACTTGGTAGAGCAGGGCCAATGCAACCACATTTAAATCCACTAGAAACAGATTATTATTTGGATCTGCACCAAATTGCACACATTCCTAAATATCAGTCCCCTAAATATAGCTGACTTATTACACATGGTGACCGTGGAGCTGTGACTGTAACGAGGAGCAGGAGTCTCACATAACTGCTCCTTCGGTCAGTATCCACACCAAAACCACTCAGCACCCAGTCTGGAGAAGTCTGGGCAGGTGTATCTTAAAATACCTCGCTGCTTGTTACATGATATTCGGGGCTAAGTGCTCACAGATAGCTGAGTGGTTCAGAAGCGCCTTCGTGCAGCCACACATGAACCCAGCACTGGCCTGAGATCAAATGCAAACCAGCACTTTATTTTACCTCCTGCCTCTGGGGCCTCCAGCTGTCTGAATAAGTGATACCGACCTGTGGACGCATGGAGTGAACTGGTGTTGTAAAGACTGATTGCACCAGGTCCATTTTCAATCTCAATTCACTTTATTTTGTATTTTGTGTCATTTGTTTTACAAAATGTGTCAGCTCCATTACCCTGCTGTCACTAACCTCCATTTCCTTGAGCACTGATTATTTCTGTGCTGACCAAGAGTCTGGATGTTGGTTGTGCTGGAGCCAAGGAAACTTAATTTCCCACCAAGTGAATGAATGTTTTCCTATTGCCTCTGCCTTACATTGAAATAACTATGAGAGCACATAACCTGCGCCAAAGCCTGGCAGTCCCCTTAAATTCAATCAAGTTGGACCAAAATACCTTCACTCATACCTGTCAGTATTATTCTCTAGGAAATCAGAGGAAATGTCCAAAAGACGCCCTATTTCTCAGCATTAAAGAACCTAGAACCAGACCTAGGTAAAAAGTAGAATGGGCTTGTCCCTGACACATACTGCATTGTTCCACCAAGTTTCATGGACATTTGTGCAGTTTTTGCGTAAACAAACATGCCAACCAACCCACAAACAAATTGGTAGGGGTGAAAACATAACCTTCCTGGGCGGAGGCCAAAATGGAGCCAGATCTAATGAAAGAGACGCAGAGATTTCCCTGTGATCCCTCTTCTGTATGTGTCTGAATCTGCAAAGACACTTGAAATGAAGAGCAGCGTATTTAAACATTGTTCTATTCTTAATCCACCATCACCCTGAGGCCTCTTTGCAGCCGCTGCAGTGTTTTGGGTCGACCTCCTCTCTTGACAGTCTGAAGAGATGCGGTGCTATAGGCCTGTGAAAACACTCAGCGCACACTTCATTCAATGTGCTCCTCTTTCGAGCTTGTAGACTCCGTCTGGCCTTAGAGAAAACAACAAAGCCAAACATACTGTGCAAAAATACCAGTCTGTATGAGTCGTGCAACTTGGCATCTGTGTCATTTTTGTGTTGTGGTGAGGTGGGCAGCTATTTGAGGAGTAGCATGACAGTTTGGGAAACACACATATTTGCTTTCTCTCTCTTATTGGAAGTGAGATGACACAACCCTCCTTGCTCTACGAAGCAGGAGCCAGCAGCTGGCTAGCTTAGTGTAAAGGCCATAGTCTGTATATAAAGACGGATGCCGTGGCTGAGTCACAAATATGAAGCCAAAGCGCTTGATCACCCCCTGGTGGCTCTCTGCAGTATAGGTCATAAAACCCCCCTTCCCCTTGCCGTAGAGCAAACTAAAGTCAGAATACAGATTTAAGAACATTCTCTCAAAGACGGTTTGTGACATTTGAGGTAGTTCTAATCAAACCTATGTAGGTCCAAATGTTCATTTATCTGGTAATTTTGTTTGAATTAGTAATTTGATGCTATAATAACAGGTGAAACATGATTGACTCGCGATTTTCTTGGAGGCTCCATCCTCTGCTGTACAGCGCAGAATCTAGCTCCAAATAATGTTATCGGTGAAGGATGCCAGACCACCAAATTGTTTTAATGCTTTTGAATAGATAGATCAAAGAATAGATTAGCTTTGCTGGCGCTAGTGGATGTAAAAACTCTGCAAGATAGGGATTGTGTGAATGCCAACACATCAAGCTGTTCAGTAACTTCCATTTTAAGTCACTAACATGACTGTTCTATATATCTGTTATCAGTAAATGCCATTTTCTTCCAATATTTGCAATAATGCCATGTCTGGTTACATCAAATTTATTGTCTCATTCAATATGTGTAATTTATGTTGTGCAACATTCTATATAATATCCGTTTTTAAAATTGTATTAATAGATTTTTTCCCTTTACATAGCTTTTATTCCTACTAAGGAAACAACAGCAATAATATGTATATTTGTGAGCTGCATGCAGTGTTATTATACGTTGTACTGGGAATCTTGAATCCATCTTGAAAGCTGTATTCACTGTGCCAGTGGAAAAAAAATAAGTCTTCAAAAGTTAGGAGGTTTAAGTCTTTAAACTGCATTTATCCAACATTACAAAATCCACCTTGAACATGGTTCCAAAAGATGCTACATTTCCACGAGAAGTGGTCGACATCACTTTTATTCTCAATACAGAACATACACTTGAACCGATAAAAATACAAAACTTTGTCTTATCCCTTCTTTACAGTGAAGTACAATAGTATGCTACAGTAATAAACACATCCCTCATAATTGAAATGTTATACCCAGACTGACATTTTTTAATCATCATCAGCCTATACTTCCTCTCATATGGATAGTCAATATATGACTCAAAGTGATCTCATAAAGATCATTTGATGCAATTTGTTAAAAAACTGAGGTCGTGATTTGTTGCGAATATGATGGTGAAGTGAATTCAGGATGCTTTGGAAGATTAAGCAACAAATTGTATTCAAGTGTCATTATGCATGAATCCAGCCCAGAAAGGTTTCGAGTTCTCCTCACATTCATTCAACTCACTGAGATCTATACTTCTCTGAACGTGGTCCGACATCATTGGGAAATAAAAGACAAAAAACAACATGACCTCCTCGGTGGGAGGTAATAACATCCCTGTGTAGATCCAAAAATCCTCATTCATCACTAGGAGTCTCAGCATGTAATACATCCCCATTTCCCCAGATTACCACAGCTGGAATGATCAGAGCGGGGTGGAAACAGAAACACAGAAGAGGCCATTGAACAGCGATGCGTTCACTGCCTGTCTGTGTGTGTGATGAAGTGAGACCAAATAAGTTTGGTCTTTTTTTTCAGTCATGACAACACAGAGAAGTGATGATACGTGTCGAACTAAAATCCTCCAACCGAACGAGCAATAACGTTTACGACGGCTCACATTTACAATCATGAGACAAATAAAATGGCAGCTTTACTAACATAACATAGATCTAGCGTAAAGAGGTAAAGAAATGAAAGTGTAACAGCTGCAGATCAGTAGTGACATTTTCGGTGACCCCCATTTCTCTGTCCTCACAGCGGTTAGAAAAAGGCAGCTTGGGAAATCATCCACAAATTCACTTACATATCTCTGGAAATGGTATTTCCTTCCAAGCAAGGCTAGCTCTGGCAAACTCAACAACGCTAACTACCAGCCTCAGTCCTATCATGTCTCTCCATGCAAGTATGTATGAATGCAAGCCAACTACAACACTAAAAGAATGACACATTGATTCACTGGCCCTGAAATGCTCACGTGTTTCAGTAAAACAGATGGTTAAATCTAAAAAAGATGCATTAAAATGTCGCTTTAAAAAAGAGAGAAATCTGGATGAGCAGGCATTTCGAGTGAAAGGCTAGGTCTGTGTGCATCTTTGCGAACATTCAGTCGACTTTCTTGCTGCGCAGTCGGACTGCGTCCAGCAGGTGTCTGCAGACGGAGCCGGTGTGCTGCGACAGGAGTGTGAGGACCTTCCCGTGAACGAGGGTCAGCAGAGTCTGGTGGCCCGCCGCCCAAACCCGGTACCAAGGCCCGTAAAAGGGGTCGGACACAGCCGGGCACAGCATGTTGTTCAGGTTGACCTCAGTCGCCTGCAGGGGTCACAGACAGACAGACGGATTGAGTAAACACGCGTCTTAATATAATATAATGCTAATTCTAGTGAGAGTAATAAGTGCTACTCACTTGGATAATGAGTTTTTGCTAAATGTCATGGTTGAATTCACTGCATACGTGTTATTAATTTCTGTTGGATTTCTGCTCTGCAAAAATATCAACTTAATGGGTTCAGTCAGTAAAAGCTCTATTATTCAATGTGTGACTGCAGCCATTACTTTGCAGTCACAAGTTGGCATTAGTGGCTGTTTAATGTAGACTTATATACATAAAGATTTTATAATTGTTTAAAATCTGTGGAGAAACAACTCACATTACAACATTACACAATGAAACACATTCTCAACTGACTTTGTGAAGCTTAAAAACTTGATTAATCTGATTCAGTGTAAAGGTCTTCATGCTTCCATTTGCACTGCAGGACCAGAGGCCTGACCTGGGACTGATACAAGTTCAGTTTCATGTTTTATACAATCAGTCGAGCCTGAGTCGAGTCCCGTCCTATCACCATGGGTACAGGTCAGTTTAACATTATGTGTAAAGTCGAGCTGACCTGGCTAGCCAAGCTATCTTTATTATACTACAACGAAACTGCAAAGCTGATTGTAAATGAGTCGTGTTAGTGACGTGACAATACATGGACTTTAATCTGAAAGCACACTTTAAGGAAGCCATGTTGTTGTTTCAATCAGCAAGAGAGCACTAATAGGAAACCTGGATTTGATCAACTAGCTCGGACATTGGATAATATGCATCACTGCCAGGAACAGAGGAGAAAGCCAAAACAGTCCTGAAGTGATGTGTATAAACTGTTTATGTTCATGTGGACAGTGACCAAGGCTGATCTTAAATTATTGATCTTATTAGCATATTGTATTTAGGTCAGCCAATAGATAAATATCTCAAATATTGATATAAGCACTAGCAAATCTAGTATAAATCAGGCTATGAATGCATTTATGCAGACTGTTTGCATTAACGTATATATACACGTTTACATATACATGTGCAAGAATGAATGTATACATCTTTGCATGGGTATGTTTGCTTTACTTATTTCTGGACTGTGCAGATTAGCATACATGTTCTAATTCACTGTTGTGAGATGGGTTTGTGCAATAAGCCGTCATATTTTCAGTCATTATTACAAATCTTTATTTTTAAACATTCATTCATTACTTTTAATGAATGAATTTATATAATTATTACACCAATATATAAACTGATAAATACATTTCTCCACCACATTTCCCTTTCTTTGGATCAGTATAGTTTAGATAATTCTGTTGATCACACCTCTCTGTTCAAATAAACTTTATTCTCCATGGAAATGAAACCACTGACACTAGATGAGGGCGCATACTTTGCATAATGAAATGTCAAGCAATAGCCAGCAGAGGGCTCCATCTTACCAGGCCAAGAACCTGCAAAAAGAGGAAGTGGTAGAGGAACAGGAGACCCGTGGCGAGGACTGCCCACCACATGTCCCCGAGGGGCTCAGGCTTGTATACACCTGCAGAAAGAAACACACACATCTGTTTGTAAAACATCTGGGGAGAATTCCAGAGAGCACATTCCAGAAACATCTGAGCCTGAACTCTGAGTCAACGAACCCTAAGATGGGAAACTTTTCAGATCAGCTGCTCAGACGTAGTTTTGCAGACTCTTGAGTCTATCCGGGCTGAAGAGTAAGGGTGTGCGTGTGTGGTGAATAAAAAAAATGGAGGTGATTCGGCCATTCGCTGTGGCAGTGGGTAAATAAAGAGCACAGCCTCCATTTTAATCCAGCAGAGCCAGACAGATTAATGTGCAACAGCAGTGAAAGAGCTGGAGGGACAAATCTATAAACTTCATTTAGCACGGGCCAGGACACCTGCTGCTTTTTAGATTCAACATTTAAATGTATTTCTTCATCTGAGACCAGACAACATTATAATGGAGTATTAGGCCTTTTTGCCGCCCCGAGAATAATGTCGTAATCTAATGAGGAAAATAGTCATAACAGAAACAGACTGAAAGGCACCATTACCAAACAGGCACAACTTCCCCCAAATCTGTTTGGTTCCGTTTCTGGATTAGACCACGTTTCTTGCGCAGTCTTTTGAAAGACCTGATACTTCTGATAATGTGGTGCTGATGTGCCAAGAGATGAAGTACCTCCTTTTGGGAAACTTAAACTTAAGTATATAACTTAACAAGATGCTTCACATTCCTTGTGACAACACAGGTAACAGGCTGATCTTCAGGTATGTTACCTATAAAATGACATGCAGCCTAAAATGATGTTCCTTCAACTGGCCCTAATACAACGTGTACAGCTTGCAGATCATGAAAATATGAATCAGACAGACGGGACAGTGTGTTTATAGATGGTCTGACTCCCTTTTGAGTCTGGTGATTAGCAGTGAAAGTGAGTGGACATTTTTAGAAATCTATTTAACATTTAAATCCTGTCAGCAGCCTTTAACGGCTATTTTTTCACATGCACTAAATGTAATCATTGTAAGTGAAATGTTGTCACAAGACTATATGTAGTTTATATTCAAAAACATACTTTTAAACTACATTTTGTCCAGTTGTGTTGAACTTTACAGTGATCATCGCACGGTGCGAGGGAAATGACGGGACAGTCACTGTGTTCTAAGGACAGATCCGTTTCGGGGATGAAGCCATGATGTGTGACATTAGGTCATTGTTGTCTCAGTTACTTTGCACTGATGTCTGACAGCTCGCAATAAAAGACACACTGTTAGTCAGCCTGGGATTTGGGTAACAAATGAGTGCCGAACCGGTAAATGCAAATCCTTGTTTTGACAGTTGCATTGTGAAAATGTATGAAAGAGGAAATTACAACATCCCCATTTGACGGGAGGTAACAGTAGGCACCCTGGGTCTGTTGAATAACACCTGCCTGCAACTCGAGCCGTTCAGCTTCAAAGTAACTGCAGTAACACAAAACCCAGAGTTTCCACCTCATCCCTGGCTTGAACAGACTTTTTTCTCGAATTCCTCTTTGTCGGTTGAAAGAGAGCCAACGCACAGGATGTGTGTTCTGTTACAACACCAAAGAAGAAAAATACTGTTTCCATTCACATCCTTCTCATACAAGTCGAATCAAAAGACAGAAACACTGTGAACCAGTAACAGGATGTGGGGTCGAACTGGCTTTCCTGTTACCTCACTGCTGACATTGGTTACAGCAGCTTGAGGAAATATAAAATGTGTACTTACTGGTCAGCGTCCAGTGTTGTGACGCCAATGAAGAATGGGATGAATTCTGGTTAACATGCAACACCCTAGATAATTCTCTCTGTCATTGACCTGACTTCTATTCTTAAAAACTTAAATCAACAATAAACCCTGTTAAATGTGACATGTTATTCAAAGCTATCCCGTCCTTGTTGTTGTGGGCTGTGTAGAAACCTTGAATCATTTCACCTCTGTCCTGGTCCACATTTACAACACGTTTAAAGCTTGGTGCTGCCCGACGCAACATCTGTCCTCCTGCCTTTGCCACTTGGTGACTCTGAGGGCACCTGGACAGCTGTTTCTCAGTGACAAACAGCCAACATGCATCTGCTACCATTTGTGGAACCTGGAGAAATTGCAAGTGTATGCCCTTCAAGACACGATAAAGCAGTCGGATTTAGTTCACTTCATATCCAAATGCAGTATGCAGGATAATAGCTGTATTCTGCACCACTGTTTATAATTTAGAAAACCTGTTGTCACAAAAAGGGCCTACAATTAATTATTGAGCACATCATTTTTTAATGAAGTGAATAATGAAGATTGTATATTGAAGATATTTTTGTCAATACCTCTTTCTAACAATACTTAATAATAATCTAAAACTAATGACATTTAAAAAAAAAAAGAAAGAAAAAAGTCTGTTTTTATGGAAGTTTTCTGGAAGCTGGTGAAAGGAGAACTCAGGCAGCAGCTGATGTCTTATGCTGAAGGGTTTAATGTAGACTTGATGCATCAAGGAGACCAGAAGGTGAAACAATATACAAACACTAACAGAGTAACATGAGCAATCGTCACCCACAAGTCTGAAGATGTCTCCCACAGCATCTCAATTTATCTCCCTCACCTAGTGTCAACCATCCCAACCGCGCAACCACGAAAGCATGCATGCCTAACCTTTACATCTAGCCACTGATGTTATACGCATAAGAATTGGAGTTGGTTCTTCTCTGTCTGGGCACCTGATTTAGATTTGAAAGTCTAGGAGCGTAGATATTACAATGTACTGCTAGTTGGCCCTTTATCTATAACCTGACCTTGGGCACTGCTAGGAGAGAAGGGAGTTTATGTTGAATTTGTGTCTGTAGTCACTTCATGGTGAACAGGTTTACTGTATAATTAAATTATATCATAATACATAACTCATACATACATACACAAATTCCATAGTGACATTAGTCCCACTTTTACCAAAAAGCGGTTTAACCAAAAATGTCTCCTTCACATTTAAATTAATAACTTTAAATTTGGAAGACACAGTTGAGCAACCCAAGGCTTTGTATTTGCTCTTCAGTAGCATGACGCCCATGTAGACAGAGCAGCAACACATGTTAGCTTAGAATAAACAGAGCTTTGAAGATTAAAAAGCTGCAAGAGCCAACACGTCAGAACGCACACAGAAAGACCAACAAAAGGGAACCGTGCACAGAGAAAGGTGTCATGGTAATATAAGCTTGCTTGTTTGGCATTTGAAAGGTATTTCTTCATGTGTGTCAATGAAATGGAGATAGAACAGGGGATGTAATCCTACCTCCTTTCCTGAACAGATAAATAGGCACCAGGTACAGCATGGAGTGCTGGATGTAGTAGATCTCCTTCTCAAACGGAAGCTGTGGAGAGAATATAACATTTCATTTCTATGAAGAGTTTTTTTACACGCGTTCATTTACACCTGGATTTGCTTGTGTTTCTTGAAGACCTTCACACAGTGACTCAGGAGGCCCCAAAAGAGTTGGTGGGAGGTTCAAGGACCTGCATCTCTATAATAACAACTCTCGAGATACAGCAAAGAGCTCCCCCCCCATATTTCACTTTCAGATTTTTGTATGATCTCTCTCAAATGGCGCACAAATTTACTCTGCCTGTGCTTAGATTTCCTGCGCTCCAGCTACACAATTCTTCCAAAATAGGTTTTTTGATGATGAAGATGATGACGGGGGAGAAAACTAATTTGCCAATCCTAAATCTCCTGCAGCGTTCAATTAGGATGAGATCCGGTGATTGTTAAGGTCATAGAATATCATTCACATAACTTTTGGACTCATCAAACCATCCAGCGACACGTTTACATTCCTCATCCTTAGTCCTAAACCTGTAGACACACCTCCTGCACTCGGCCTGAGTGACTTCAGACCAGAATTTACAAGCAGAGAGGAAGTCGGGCTTGATTTGACTCCTCCTATTCTACTAATAGTGCAAAGATGTCGTGAGAGGGTTTGACTACCTGATCACAGAGAGCACTATGTGTCTATGGATCAGTAGAACACCTCGTGTGAACTCCTTTCAATTAAGGAATATATTGAGAAATACAGATTACATTTTTTTATATTAGTGACAAATTAGCTGGTTAAGCCACTTATTAATAAAAAGAAAAAAAGAACCTTCATGACTGCAGACACATTAATGGTGTTATAAAAATATATATAATTTAACATGTGTCTGCACAGTCAGGTCAGAGATCAGTATTTTTAATGAATGAAAATTATTAAATTATTCTCTGTAAATGTGAACCATTAGGGATTACACTTAATGGTCTGACACTAAAAATTCATGTGAATCTGATGGATGCTGCCTTTCAGTTAACATTAAATCAGATTAGCGTTCAGTCCTCACAGTTGTGTTTATCATTCACAAAACTGATAAAGTGCAAGCAGACATATGACATGATGTTCATGGATGTTAAAAAACGTTATAGATAGATGATAGATAGATAGATAGATTACTTTATTCATCCCCGAATTGGAAATTAAATCATCATAGCAGCCGGTATATTTGAATACAATAAAATACAATACAATAGAATAAAATAATGTGAAGTTTTACTTCATATGTTGGAGATAATGACAGTTGAGGCAGAAAACTTTACCTTTACTTCGGTGTATGTATATACATTTGATTAAAAAAATTCAGACTGTCCAAACTCCACTAAAACATTTCCATCATTCACCAAACTCATACTTTAAGCTAACAGGGTTTGACATTTTGTCAGAATTTGTTCTTTAGATTCGTGCTCTTGTAGAGACAAGACTTATTTAAACATCACATTCATATAAATGTCACCTTTTTTGACAAGAAGAAGATAAAATGTCACAAGTTAGTCTCCAAAACGTATCAGAGCTAAGGGGGTAGAACTTGCTCTCTTATTGAGCGGTCAGAAAAGTGGGAACTATGGATAATGAAGAAGAAACCATCCTTAATAACTTCAGAAACAGAACAAAGGCTTGCAGAGGGAAATGTGGGAATGAGATTTCCAGTGCTGGTTACTTACTAGTCTGGTGTTGACAACAGGGAACATTAAAGCCAGTAGCGCACCATTCAACATGTGGACCTGCAGCCTGAAAACAAACAGAGGAAAACATTAACCAAGGATATTGACCAACCCCACCTCGGTCTGAGACCACCAGGAAACGGTCAACCACCATGTCTACATTGCATGCATCATTGCATTACACACATACTAGTAGTATTGTGATAAGAGCACTTTTGAAAATATCCTTACTTTCCTAAAATGCCCTCACTACGTAAATGCTATGCTCAAAATGGTCCTCACAAAGATACAAGTACAAGTGCAGACACACACAGAGGGTGTGGTGTTTGTTTAGTTAACTTCTGACCGTCCGACTTGAGGATAAATGCCCCTTTTAACCAAGGATCATTCAGAGAGGCACCATCAATAAAAACCCAGGAGTTTATGTGTCAAAGTCCAGACCTTCCTCTTAACTCCTCTGACTGCTCTTTTTGTCAAATGAGCCAAAACAACTGTTGTGACAGCTAAGGTCACTG
Organism: Pleuronectes platessa; assembly: GCF_947347685.1. Classification (NCBI taxonomy): domain Eukaryota; kingdom Metazoa; phylum Chordata; class Actinopteri; order Pleuronectiformes; family Pleuronectidae; genus Pleuronectes; species Pleuronectes platessa. The sequence continues at coordinate 17,214,754 of NC_070640.1, read as the reverse complement.
GGAAAACAGCAGCGTTGTCGGAGTGTCAGATTAAATAAACTCAGCAGTCACTCTCAAGGGCCTCCTGAACCCTTCTGGAGAAACAGCGCTGCTTCATTCAAATTCACATTCACTATACGTTTATTGATCAGCAGCACTCTTGGCCGACTATTTCTCACCTGCTCAACTCCTATGTTTAAAAAATGAAGTTCTTATTAACACTTTTTGGTACGAGGAAGTTCTGTCTCTCCCGATCAATACTTGGGCCGAGACATGAATCACTGATTCTGTTGTGCTGTGGGAGGAAACCGGCATTAACCATCAAATATTAATCAGTATAAACAAATAATTCTACCATCGTATTGACTTTTCCAGAGCTTCACATGTATCAACGTATGATACCATTTATTGTTATCAATAATACATTTTTAGTTCGGTTCAAGCCTGGATCTAGACTGCTGAGATTGGGGGGGAATTTGAAATTAAGGGTGGGCACCTTTTCGCACGGTGGACTTAGTGTTGAGAGTTTTTCCAAGTTTTAAAGATAGGAATAGTGTCACAATAGGAAATTCAACCTAGCCGTGGTATAATAATAATAATAATAATATTATTATTATTATATCATTATATTTTTACACATGTAGCACGCACAGACTAGCTCCACCAAACCTCCTGCGCAGCACACATGCAGGTGATGATTTCCAGTAAGGACGCTCTGAATGGATGACGCTGTTATTAAACACACCACTGAAGATTATTTTGAATGATAAAGATGTAATTTATGTTAAAAACAAGTTTACCAGCCTGGTTTGTTTTAGTAAATGAACAAACTGTGAACACTTGAAGACCTTGACTTGGTTGTCCTCTCTGTAGTTCTCTCAGAAATCAGGAAATTCGGACGGGGCGAATAAATTAAACGTAAGTATCTGATTCAAATGGCACAGTATAAAGTTGACCAATTGGGTGGGCATTGGTCACCCGGGCCACCTTCAAGATCCAGGCCTAGTTCTGGTTGGATGACTGTAGCCTTTAGAAAGGCTAGAGACTCCTGTGACCGAGCCTTTAATGTTGTGTGTTTCATAAAACTTCTCAGACTCTGGTTTTATTTTTTAGCAGGATACTTTATGGCCATTTCAGGTGAGACACAGCTTCAGACTCCCATGGGCTACGGCAACAGAAAGTGACCCTGCTGTTTTTTTTCTGTGTAAATTCCACACCGTGTTCCCTCTGGCAAGAACAAAGTCATTTCTCCTGAATAATTAACTGCCCGGACCTGAGTAGTCGTTGAGGAGAGGAGACCATAAAGCTCAGGGAATCCATTACAAAGAAACAGTGAAAACCCAATTTACTCTGTAGAAGTGCACAGGTAATTGCAATCAATGAGGCAATTGTTTTTATATGAAATTAAAATCCATCTTCAATTGTGGTGTGTCTGCCCAATCATTTTATATTGCATTCAAAATTTACAGCCGTGACGACTACCTACTACTGCAGGTTGAAATGAGGGCGGATGACCCAAAGATGAGAGAAGCTGTGAGTCCGTTTATAAATCAGCACGTTATCATGACTACAGATGTGTATTGCCAAAATAAATGGTGGCATATAACAAACACCAAAGCCAGACATGAGCCATGGTGTAAATGTACTCACCTAAATACAACCATTGCTGTTTTACCCGGCGGGCAGGCCAGCAGGAAGATCTGTGAGGAAAGCACAGAGAAAAATTTGAAACTGCATTATCACAGTAAATTCAGAAGGATTGTTGAACAGCTTGAATGCTCCAAGAGCTTCCGGTGTTCATTGCTGGAAGTAATGAAAATGTACGAATGACTTAAACAATTATTAATAATATAAGAACAGGAGCCCTGAGCAGACCATCCCTCTGGCAACTGTCAAGTTCTATGTGCCTCGAACCAAAGAAAAACAAAACGCAGAGTTGAGACTCAGGAGTATTGAAACATAATTTTAGTACAAACTGAAAATGTCTTTGTGCGTCTTTGTTATTTCGAGACTCTTTTAGTAGATCTCCACCAGGAAGAAGAGATCCTGTTTATCAGTTTCAGTTTAACTGCAAACTCCTTGCACATGACAGATTTACACACGAGTGTGAGCTAAACGGATTATCTCTTTATAAAGGTAGTAGAATGATTAGAAATGTTTGGATTATTATTCACACCAAGACCATTTTTGAATCATCTTGTTCAAATCAATGTGTTTTCTATGGGACTCATTTGATTCACGACCAAACCAATCGTCATTTTATTACATCGACATTACAGTGCGTGGTAAAATGTTGTGGGATGGCATTTCCTGCTTGTACTCCGATCACTGCTAAATATGCCATGTGCTTGAACAGAATGTGACCTCCATTTTATTATGTGCTAAAACAAAATGAAATGGGTTTAAAACTAAATACAACATATCGAAAACAAGACCCACCACTTTAGCTTCTAAATCTTTTCCAGGCCAGACTTTCTCAATGCTCAATGATAGTCATGGGTCAAACCAGCCTTGACTCTGTTGTTGCAGCATAAAAGACACTGTTAACTCTAATGGTGGTTTCTCTCTATTAATTTTACTACTGAAATATAAATTCGTACTGGAGGTACAGCAGGAGGAAGCAGAGTGCCTACATCTTTCCTGTCCCCTCACACGGGCCTGCAGGGGAGAAGTGAAACTGAAACATGAGCAGGAGTAGTGTTGCATCAAAATATTTAGTATTTAATAAACATACAGGTGACGACAGAGGGCTGCGGGAAAAGAAGTGAGTCCAGACGACACTAATCTAACTGGGATAAACCAAACTGTTTACCACACAAAAGTGATATTTATATTAACTTATCACTTTTTGGAGCTTAACCTTTCTTCACATTTTGTGCTTGTTTACTACAAACATAACTAAATTGAACAAAAAATATTTTTCATCAGCTAAAGAGCAATTTAAGGGGAAAAGGACAGCTGTAGCTGCATACTAATCCCTAAAGATGTGAAGGGAAACTGTTGAAAAGTACTCGGCAGACAATCTGTTCTGCTGAGTGTTAGTGCTGCAGCTGATAAATGCGGCCATATGTAATGATAATGTAGTCTGGTGCACAGACACAGGATATTTGCACGCAGCTTTTTAACAGCGTGGTGCTTCCATTTGGAGGCAAAAAGCAAAGCACAAAGACTTAAAAGTTTGCCGCTGCTGTGTTATAGTGTTTCAAACTCCTGTATACTCCATTCCAACCTGCTGAAGGAATGCCTGAGGAGGATTTCTGCAGCCTGTCACAGTAGTTATTAGGGCAGCTCGATTAATCGAAATTTAATCGTTATTACGATTATGTGGTCAAACGATCTCCAAACTACTATAATTGAGTTGAAACGATTATTTGGCATTTTTTCCGAAAGAGACGCGATGCGCAATTCAGTCCTTCCCCCAAAGCATTCAGTGGCCGAGCTGACTGGCTCCCACTCTCAAGCAGCAGTAAAGTGAAGGAGGCGAGTTGTGTGTGTGTGGTGATCGGCGGTGAAAAAAACAGAGCGAGTGGAAAAGCAGGGAGGGCAGCAGCAGACCATGTAGCGGCCGCGCACCCCTATTCTCAAGCGCGCTCCCGCCTGGCTGTTCAGACCGGTCAGACCGGACCCGCATTTCTCCGCGCCGGTCATAGAGTGTTAGGGTTGCCATCATTAAGGGTTTGAATAACAGGGCACCGATATCCTGCTTTCACGGAGTAATAAGACACGCAGCCGTCATCTGCGTTTGTGATTACAAAAATAAAGCGTAGACTTCAGAATAAGGGCACATATTAATAATCATTTAAATAATCGTGTTTTTGATATTGTCCAAAATAATCGTGATTATGATTTTTTTCCGTAATCGAGCAGCCCTAGTAGTTATCCACATCCACCAACCAAATCTATCTATGAGAGGTTTAAATGATAAGTGTGACCAATCAGAATAGACTCCTGCTGGGCTCTAGGAGTCAGAAAGTTCACTTGATAGGGTGAGCGTGTGTCTGATAGGAGCTTATCCACCATCATGTATTAAAAAGGAAACTTCCAGCTCAGTTGATGGATGAGACGCTTGTATGAAGACACTATGACCGCTCGTCCCTCAACAGCCACAATGTTGGATAGCATTTCTACAGTAATGACCTATTCAAGTTAACACCACAAATCATGCTTATGATTATATCCACAGCAGAGTTTAATGATAGTGTAGCATCGTTCGTATGCCATCTAATTCCTGGCACTAAGTTTCTTTGCGTGTAAGAACCACAGAGAGATTTGCAGTTGTGAGACTTTCATGGTACAGCTATAAAAAACCGTTTTGGGTTTTCAGTGTAAAGAACCTTTTATTTAACTTTCCAGCCAAAAAATGAGATTTCCCCAAATTAGGTTGGTGTTTATGTGCAGTATGGGACAGTTTTAATCTGAGGCGTACACATCAGTGGTATAGAATGATTTAGCAATAGCACTGATTGATCTTCAATCCAAAATAGAATTATAATATAGACTATAACCTGCAGCAGCATAGCAACACATCCAAGTGCCTTTATTCCTTTTAACAGCTCACTGGTGAAGTCGATGCAGATTATTCAAGGACTGTAGTAACTTAACCTAATTCTGCACATCTCAACAAGCACCATGGATAACTCTTTACAGGGGCCAACATACATACTTTATTCAACCAATAAACATGTCCCACTTAAAATAACATAATATATGATTATTATTATGACCCAGGCTCTCATTAAATCACATAGTATATTGGGCTTTCCAGAGGGAAAGGGGGTTGCCCATTATAAGCTTTGCACATGAGTATTTCCATATAGAATGTATGGGTGGATTTATATACCAGTAAGTGTGGGTGTGCATGGGTGGTCATGGGTATATGTAGGTGTGTATATTTGAGTGTGGTTATTTTGCCTATTTGATTCCCAGGCTTAATTACATGTGTGCATTGTCCAAATCCTTAATCTGTGTTTTTTTCCCTCACATTTGAAACAGATCAAAAATGGGCCACACCCTCCTACTGCAGATCCACCAGATCTGATGAGGACTTGGTGAGTGGAGTCTGAACTTACCAGTCGAAAGAAACCGATTTAAAACAAACAAACTGACACATCCTCGTAAACATCACCTCTATTGAGCTGTTAACTATTAAATACGTGTATTAATCCTTATTCCGGTCAACTCGTGGAAGGGATCCTTGAGGTGCGCCACCAAGCGTACACAGTACACATCACTTCAACAGATCTAGAATGGATTAAACACTTTCTGCTCCACCCCTTTATGAGACATCTCACACAGACAAGCTCCAGCAAGTGCCTGGCCTGGTTCCCTGTGATGAGTAAAGACCTGGAAAGAATCCCTGCTGTGCCACCCTGTCGATGGAAACAACACCATCCTGATAACCAGTTACAGAAGAGAGATGGAGAGAGAGAGAAATACTCTACCACAGCCCATACTGATCTGATCACATTCACAAGGAATTACCTGCGGCGGATTATCTAAACCTTGGTAAACATATATTGGGGACATTTTTCTGCCATCATTCAAATTCTTCATCACAGCCAGTAATTCATCAATGTCCCTTGGCTATCACACCACGTCGGCGTAGAATGAAATAATAACACCAATATTACGCGTTCCCCATATTTCATGAGTACGATCCGACTTCTTAAAGCGCAGTCGGCAGTGACCTGTAACCGTGGCATGTTCAAACGTGCACCGTGAAGGACGAGACAAAGAGAGGGTGTCAAACACTCAGGCATGTTTCCTTCTTACAGCAGCAGCGCACATGGGACAATGAGAAATTTGGTGCCGCTTGGGGCGAGACCAAATTAAAGTCAAGACAACAAAACTATAAATATCCATTTGCATTTTCTACAGGTGAATCATTAAGTTCTGTGCAGTTGTAAATTCAACTTCTCCTCTGTGGCTTTAACACTTCCTCTTCCAGTCATACATTTTTTTTTAAATAATCACACTGTTATTAAAGCCAGGTTTTAATGTGGACCCTTGTCTGAGTAGGTGAAGAGGACATTAAAAAAAAACTTTGAAAACTTTTGGACTACAGTGTCCTGTTGTGTGGGGTTCATGTGAAAAGCCTGTTGCTGTGCAACTCAAGGAAAGAGCCCTTCAGGTAACACCGGATGAGATCACACTGATTAAAACAGTGTCATCGACATCATGTGGGACATCGTATTGTAGATCATGAACATCAGTCAACTCTGTCAGTGTGTTTGGGAAAGTTGGAGTGAATGGATTATGTGTAAATCTCATGGTAACAACTCAAACACACAAACCCTGCAGTGGGATCCTCACCTGGACCATGGTCACGACGTGGCATGGGTTCAGCAGATAGATCACAGTCTTGGTGGCGAATTTGAACCCGACCTCCACCCCAAAAGTCATGCAGAGAGCGACCAGCAACAGGTTCTTCCCCAGACTGTCCTCTTTCGCCCGGGTGCACTCCTTCCCCACCGCCCGGAGCTCCCTGGTCAGGTTGATCTTCCTCAGCGCCACGCCGATCTCTAGCAGGGAGATGAGGACCATCACCAGGCTCTCGCTGACCCGCTGCTGGGGCGCGAGGAAGGCGGCGCACTCGGGGCCCCCGTTGCCCTCGAACTTCGGGTCTACGCCGCCGTAGACCCAGTCCAGCAGGCTGTAAATGTTATACCTGGACATATTCCTCTTCTCTTGTTGGAAAAGATACGAACAAGATGGGATGAACGACGTCACACTGACTTCTTGGCGAAACATGAACTGCGAGATTTGCCTTCTTTCGTAGCTCGTGTCGTGGTTCGGAGGTAGACATGTATCCACCGCCGCGACCTGTGAGTCTGTGTGTGTGTGTGTGTCTGTGTGTGTGTAGCTAGCTAACAGCACTTCATCCACAGACGTGCAGTGGAACTTCAGCTAGCAGCAGCTGTAGTCAAGACTCCCTCGTAGCTGCTGCCGGCTAGCCTCTCTGGACACGCACACAGGCCCCGGCATGTTGTGAAGCACGGTTCCACAGCGGCTGCGTGTCCTCACTCATATCAGGTTAACACGGGGCTTGCGGGGGGGTTAGGTGTGTTAGTGTCGGTGCCGACACCGGAGAGGAAGCTAGCTTAGCTTAGCCTAGCCTAGCTTACCAAGTCTACCTTCGTGGACTGGATTTATGCTAACTGTTACCCTGAGTTTGGCCTGGCAGGCTCAGCACAATTTAAGGGGGAAGATTGTTTGAAAAACCTGCCCCGAGGCTCTGGAAAAGTCAGTTTATTCTCTAAATATTTACCCAACACAAATTCTAACTTATCAGATTTTACGTGAGTTCAGTTTCTTTTCATCCTTTTACTGTTTCTTACCTCATTTTATTCTGTCTTATTTGTGTTTTGTAACCCTGTTTTAATTATTTCAATATAAATAAAGATGATTATTATTATTTGATAACTGGGGGAATTGCATTAATAACTACTAGAAGTAAACACATGAATGTGATTGAAGGTTTTGCTCAGATTAAAAATTGGATATTGGTTTCAAAATATACAATATAAAACGTTTCTGTTTACACACATGAATACATTAAGCAAGTGATATTCTAATAAAGTCTTTACGAATGAAATGCACTTTTTAGGTAAAACTTTCGGCAATATTTCACCCAACACAAGTTATACACGGCCTGCAAGTCAAATCTCCGGGCTTTCTCCCCACATCCTGAAATTCACCACAGAGGACTCTGCTCTCAACAAGTGACGATTGAAAATGGTACGTTCACTGAAAACCTGTAAAGCACCGTTGTATTGAAGAAACAGGCATTGTGGATGTATTCTACACCGCCATTGAGACGCATGACGCATGTGTATCACTTTAATTTCACCCCACGTTGGAGTCATTTAAACACTACACCTTAATAGTTGGGATAATAGGTTTCCTTCTCCACAGGGTGAGATATATAAAGTAAAGTCAGTCACTCGGTTCAATGCGCCACATGAAAATGATTCACAGATGGGATTCTTGGAACCAAGCTCTCTCGGGAGGAGTTCTGTAAAATGATTTTCATCCCGTGTTCACCCACCCTCCCACATTGTTAATAAAGTTTATGAATCACAGATGTAGGCAAGTTGCACTTAAGGGAAATATGTATTATTCAATATTGTCGGTATGAATTCAAGACCTAGTGCAGACTGTAAAACCAGAATATATCCTCACACAGGAATCAACTGTAAACTCTCATAGAAAACAAACAGGTTTTATTGTGGCAACTACAACTGAATGTACATAAAATGCTTTAAACCTGTTATTGATCTCTTACTGACAATAGTTTGCGTCTGCCCAAGGGCACACTGCAATGTTGTTATCTGCACATCAAAGTTTTAAGGGGTTCATGGAATTGAGACTTTAAAGGGGACCGTAAAGTCTTTGAGCTGTTCCCCTTAAATCATGGTAAATAATATATGTTGATGGCATGACTGGTATAACCAACCTGGTAAAACTAGTACAGCCATAAAACATTGGCTGTAAACACTCAGTATTTTCTATGTAAGTCAATAGTCCTAAATGAGAGAACACTTGATTTCCATAGTGCACCATCAATATAAACATTGACAGTTTTATTGTAATGCAAAGGTAAATATGAAAGCAATAGACAACTGTGGAGATTGCTTGTGGTAGTTGCTTTTTTTAGTCATATGCTGTATTTTTTCTTTACACTTTTTGATTAGCCAATAAAAGAAGTATGAATTGTGGAACATCTTTATTCCTGTGGCAAGAAAACAGGCATAACGATGTTCACCCCTACGCGTTTTTTTCAACTATTCTTGAAAATATGTAACACAACAAGTAACTGTAGGTTAATGCATCACACGTGTCTTCCAAACTATGGACACAAATTATCAATGTCACAGCAATAGGAAGGCTGTACGATTTGGACGAAGATGGGACCCAAATGTTCCCTTAGAAATCGCTCCATTGTGTGTAAGGAGAAGGGAGAAAAGTCCGATTGAAGTGAAATACAAAATACCAACTTGCCAACACCAGCGTCCACAGAGAACTCATTTGTCAGCCTGTTTCCTCCACGCTCAAATGGCACCATGTTTCCACGATAGCAGGGGGTATTGACGTAAGCTCTCTTCACCGATTGGTTTGGGAAGCACTTCAGTATGGCAAATTTGTTTTTACAAACATGCGAGGGGGAGATGGAGTGGATTAAACAAGGGCGCAGGGAATGGACTGACATGGGCTCTCGAGGGAGGACAAAAGAGGAGAAGTGGATGCATCTAATGCGTTTCCCGCAATGCCTACTTTGGTCGGCCAATGCTCAGTTTTTCAGATAACCACACGCTGACATGATTCCATTAGCGTAGAGGTGTGGGTAGCACTGAGTGTGGTGCGGCACCTGTTTGAAAGCAGATCCAGCAATCTGAGTGCAAATGACTCTGTGGCGAATTGTTGTAATTGTGGCCAAAAGTGCTTTACTATGCACAGTAAGGGAGAAGATGGCTTTCAGGTTGGGTTGTACTGGTGGTGTTGTAGCAAAGGTTTTCTAAATTTAAAAGATAAAATAGTTGGGCGCCAGACAAGGCTCCTTCAACTTTCAAAAATTGGATAGCTTATTTACTTAACTACAAAAGGCATCAAAGAAAAAGAAATCAAACAATAAATTATATTATTCAATATATTTCATTGAATTATTCAAATTAACAAATCAAAAGGTGTGATTCATAAACAGACAAACTCATATTCACAAAAATATTCAGTAATCAATAGCAAACAAATTAATTTCCAAATAATAAATTAACCTTCTAATGATAAACATATGAAGGAATTGTCTATTAAGAGTTCATGGTGAGTTTAGTCTGAGTTCAGATAAAGTGAGATTATGTGTGTGTGGGGAGTGTGTTATGATATTCCATTAAGTTAATAGTTTGATTAGTGTGTGTGTGTGTCTGTGTGTGTGTGTGGTTGATGGAGAGGGGAGTTAGGGTCCAACGAAAGTGAGGGAAATGTGTTTTATTCTGTGGTCCTTAAATCTCCAGGTACAGGGAAGATGAGGGGTGAATTTTCTAGAGGCAAATGGATCCGGTGAAGCCAGGAGAGTTTCAATAGGGAGACTTAGCTTGTATGGTTCATCCAGGAGAGAGGGGATCACGTTCCAATCCGAACAGGTTAGATGGGTTTTTAAAACCCACTTCAGGCTCCAGGGATCAGCTTCTTTGCCTCAGGGTCCAGGACCACTGTGAAGTAGATCCAGCCGGTTCTTGGATCAACTTTCCAGAAACCAGTTTATCTTTTTTGTGATCTCCTTCCTACAGTTTCTCGCACTTCACATGCTTCCACTCCTTTGTTTGATTTTCCCTCTGGCTCACAGGTGTGTCCAACTTATCATCTCCCTCGCTCCTCCTTTTCCTGTTGTGGAGTAAAGGGCCATTCTGTCTTTTTTTAGTTTTCTCCTTTCCGACAACAATAATTTGCTTTATATGAAAATATGGCATATTGTAAATGATATATTATATAATGTCTGATAAATGCTCAGAGACGACTCATTAGGAAGAAAATAGGTGAGTCAAAAATGAATAAAAACAAAGTACAAAAATGACGGGTTGTGCTGACACTGATCCAACTATCCTGAGGATTTCAACACAAACCTGTTATTTCATTTCATTCCTATGTAGATAAAAATCCTTTTAGCTTTATACACAGTTGATGTTCTCAATTTGTTCTTAAGTGAAGGATCAACTTCCACAGAAAATATTGTGGGGACTCCCCTCATTTACATCTGTTTGAGACCTCTACTTGGTAATGGAAGAGAACAACACAAGATAATTATCTTAGGAACATATTTGACATGTATTAGAAATATCTTTACCATGTCAACACAGAATAATCACATATCATTATCATTTTATTGGATAAATCTGAAAACTTTTCATGCACCCCAGGCAGTGTGCCACAGACCCCCACCTGACAACCACTGATATGGAGTCCTGTCTTTTCAAGGTTTTTGTACCTCTAGTTTCTAATTAAAACAAGATTCATCCTGTGAGAGCTATACAACTCAAAAGTCACGTTATCTTTGGTTCATATTTTCGTCTTGAAAAGAACATTAAAGAGAATCAACCTGGACGTCTCCAAAAAGGTTCCTGAGGCGAATCAGGCCTTCAGTCAGGAGTAAGGACACCGCTGACAAAAATAAATACGTCTCACCAGCAGACTCTTTCCACTGGCTGTTGCCTGTTAAAATAAGGATGATCCCATTTTCAGCATTCTTTTAAGAAACATTTTAATACAGCATGTTCTTGAACTCTCATAAGGGAAAACTGACGGCGGTTAAGAGCCAGTGTCGGCTACAGAGCCCGGGCCCCCCCACTGCACGAGGAGAGGAGCAGAAACAAGGTTAAATGGCCTCGCAGCATGTGATCCTTAGTTAAAAAAAAAAGGAGTTGGCCGCCTTGCTTGAGTTGCTGAATTCCTCCAGGAAAAAAGATTGGAGCAACTTAGTGAAATCAAGACCCTTAAGGTCTGGTGGAAAGAGGCCAATTAGTGGAAGATTGAGCAGGAACAGCTGGATGTGGAGGAAAAACTGCAGCACAGCCTCACTTATAGATGCTAAATATTTCTCAAGCTCCTTAATGAACTTAAAGTTTGCTTGTATAAACTCAAGCCTAGTTTGTCAGGAGAAACTGAAAGCAGAAGATGACGGTCTATGGAGAAATATGAATGCAATATTTCTGCTCAAGAGCTCTCTCCGGGAAAAAGCTGTAATTTTCAACCGTTTTCACATGTGACGAATAAATAATGTTGATGATTTAGTCTCTGCAAAATGAAATGTCACAGTACTTGTATGATGGAAACACTTGGAATTTGCTTGATCTTGCTATATAATGCAAATGATATTCGTTATTTCTTTGCCTTTGGGTTTTATTAGATTTATTCTGCATTATTGATCACAGAATCCTCCCAGCATCCCCCTCATACAAATGTCTCTTATCATAACTGTGTTCCTCTGATGCTGTGAAAATATTTCTATTGGTTTTTTTATGTCCACAAAAAAGATACATTGCCCCTAAAAAAAAGTTGAACTCACACAGAACTCTATTTAAGCTCTGAGTTGACCTGAAACATTCGAATTCAAAGCTGATTTGCCTCTTTATCTCTAAATGCTGCAAAAATCACGAGCCAAGTATTGTCACAGGCAAATCAACCGCTTGTTCAAATAAAAAATGGATCATGTCCGACACAAACAGACACAGACAGTGAGCGAAGCATGAAATCCCATATCACACCTGTCAGTGCTGTTTGTCATGTGGTTTGCTGTTCAGCACACTGTAAAATTATGCCAGAGATAAAACCTAGCGCATATAATTCATATCACTAACTTCATTAGGAGGAATTTTTCATTTTCGATGTGAATCACACTGCAGCACAGATTTGACCATATTTCATAAGGTTTTAAGTAACACCAGGGGGCGATATTACCATTTTCCCCTCACTGTTTGGATTTGAGCCTTTATTCCAAATGAGACTTTATGAGGCATATTTAAACAAGCACTGCTTCACTGCAAATCCTAACCTTCTTAGAGCCATTGTTTAAGGGACTATAGCTCCTTAGCTGTTTGATGTGCACTCACATGAAAGGCTGCAGACAGTATTTTATTCATTCTCACATTGCAAATGCAAAAGAGTTTTTGGAGCCCAAATCAAATTGTGCAACTGCCAAACCACATATAATAGCTTTCTTGATGATAACTTTCTTTATAGAGCACTTTAAAACACAAAGTACAAAGTGCTTCACAACATTAACCCAGTGGTGAAAATATAGAAGGAATAATAATGAAAATAAATAAATAAAATAATAAGACCAAAGACTGAAGAAAATAAAATTAAAAAAAAATACGCTTTTGTCTGACATTTAAAAGAAGATACCTCTTTTATTAATCTTCATTTTGTTTCCTCTAATTAAGGTTCTTATTACAGCCCCTTTCTGTGATTCTGGCCTGTTTAGTAATATACTTTATGTGTTAAATACCATGACAATCCTTTTATTGTGGGATGGCAGCAGGGAGATCAGTTGTATTATCAATCCCTAAGAGGATCTGGTTGACATAGATCTCAGGCAGCATGCTCACTTTGTAAAGGAAACTCGGCATGCAGGTGAAAGACAGAAAGAGTGACACCATGAAAGCAGATGTGGACAGCTGGGCCCGAGGAGACGGCGTGCAAATGGACAACAAGTGTTTTGTGGGTCCGGGAGTTCCAGGTTTGTCAGTAGTGTGAAAATCAATGGACTCCTGAGGGGGCGGCTGTGCTCTGATAGGCCGTGCTCATCTACACACAACGGAACAGGAATCAGTCAAGAATATTAATCTAAACATCAGTCATGCATGGGGAACACCCCAAGAGGAGAATAAGCCTGCTCAGCCATGCATCTCCTGGGGGAGGTCGGGTGAGGGGGGCTTGGAGGAAGGGAGCTGACTGGGTGAGGATGTCAGGAGTATCATCTCAGGAGATGTGACGTGGACTGACTTTAGGCGCACAGACGACGCAAACCCAAACTGAAGAGGTTGGCACCATCAGGGGTGAGATTTGTGCACAGCTCGCTGAACCGCTCTCCAATCTGTGTCTCAATCGGAGCTGGGGGAAGCAACAGTCCAAGCAGTCACCAGCAAAGAACAATAAGTCTCCAGCGTGCAGGAAAAGGAAGAAAGCTGTATTTATGAATTATATGTTAATGTAACTCATCTCGTTGCAATCGAATCCTCCAGCCGTTCCAAGAAGACACACAAGTAGCAGGGAATATTAACATTCAGGAGCAGTGCATTTTCTTATTACCTACAATATGCTGTATTTCATTTTCTCTTGTCGCCTTTATGAAAACCTCTCCTCCGCCTCTCTGTTTCTGCTGCTCCTGCCATGTTATCTTCCCATGGACAAGTACAGCTGTTGAGTTGTTCGCTCCGTGAGGACATTCTGACTGCGGGGCATCCGAGGCTTTCCACTCCACGGCTAATCTAATGTACCACGACTGTCGAGTGTGCTACAACAAAACATGCCAACACAGTCAATTCTACCGCGCTAATCGATGCAAAGCCCAAGCCGAGGATCATGGGTAGAGTTTAAAATTAGACTCCCGGAGATACAGTCAGGCTGAGTCGAGGCAGATACCTAATCAGTTCCATATTATTCCATACTGATGGATCTGCTGAAACGACTGCAGAGGCTTCAGTAGAACTCCTTTTCTCCCAGTCTTATTGGGTCTTTTCGCCATTTCACAAACGGAGAATTTATTTATTTTGAAGCAGCCCTCTGTAGCTGTGAGAATACAAAAATGGACAGCTGTTAAATCGATGTCTGTGTAACGTTTGTCTTGTTCAAGCACAGATCTGTGTCTATCCGGCATCTCCCCGTGCCCTGAAGGTAAAAGAATGTGCAAGTAAACTTTTCTCCAAGTAAAGTTTCCTTCAGGTCATAACATATTTATTTCTAAACCGAAGCCACAGGGCCTTCCCTCGTCCCAGCGGCGGCACAATGCTGCGTCAGGCCTGAAAGGCAGATTAATGGCCTCATTGTAATGTGTGGACCAGTCGCTCTGCTCTTGTATGCTTCAGAAATCAACACAGATTACAAGGCGATCTCTTCCCGTGCAGATAAAATGACAAAACCATCAAACGCTATCAACTGAGAGAGGAGCGTCATCAAAAAAACGAGATCTTTTATAAACCTAGGGATTATTTGGTTATTGCAGAACAGTTTACAATGAAACCAGATATGGAAAGGACATGAAACAAAAAGCCCTGCTCCTGTAGCAGGAACTATACAAGAGGGGTTTATCTTTGTCTGTCTGTCGAAAGATTGAATGTCACTATGACAGCGTCCCAGAAATGGTCATTGTTTTGTAGATCAAAATGAAGGGTGAGGTCGAAAATCGGTCTGGTCTGAAGACGTTTGTCAGAAGAAGGACGATTGGTAAATACGCCCCCAGCCCAAGTTGTGAGAGTCATGGATCACTGAATCCCTGCTTCAGTCGTTCCCATCCACATTAGGTAAAACTAGAGGGGGACCCAGAGAGTGCACAGATCTCTACTGAATAGTTTACCTGTTGAATTCAGGCTCAAAACTTACTTTTACCAAATGTAATGTTTCTTACACCATTTTCTTTTGCCACTTATTTCAAATGATGCTGTATTATTTTAATCATGATCTCTTATTTTTGATTTTGTATTACATAATTTGCTGTTTTGGATTTCATGAGATTCTGTATAATTTTGCCTGTTGAGAGGTTGGCCACTTAATCACCATATCACATATTGAGATCAGATAAATTTACCTCGTACAAATACATTTTCAACAGTCTGCTTACAATTTCATCTGTTCATAGATACTAGCACTCTACATATGATTGGTTTTCCCACTGAAATATCTATTATTTGTATTATTTGTCTTTCTCTCAATGTTAAAGTTAAATGTTAAAGTTGAAAAAAATTCCTGGATCCCTGTGAAGATTCTTAGTTATCGAGGTGATGGTGTCTTCAGAAGTGGAGTGAGTCCAGATGCCTATGTAAACTTGTTGTTCCTCAATCCATAAGCCACCTTTTCAACTCAGTGTCAATAATATCAGTTCAATAAGTTTTGCATAATCATGCCAATGAAAACATCACCTCCTTGGTGGATGTATAACTACAGACCAGCAGTGATTCATGTCAATACTGCAGAATTGACGATGTCGTGGCTGGTGTCATCTCATCACAAGTCTTTCACTTTTAAATATAACTGGTTACTTAATAATACTGGACCAATAAATGAGGTTTTACAGTGACATGATTCCACTCCTGTAGTTTTCAAAAGAACACTTCCTACTTTCCAGTTAATACAAATCATCCATCACATCTGGAGCAGCTGGGAGCAGACGTCAATGGACGCAGCTCAAGTGTTCTTCACAATATAAGCAATATAATTCACAACAAAGCAACAAAGCCCTGCTCCGAACGAGCCCCTCAGGCACATTGTCTGCCGGGAAGGGTCCGGTACCTGAACGAATTGCTGAAAAGCAGCGAGCACTGGGGACGAGTGGCATCTCCTCCAGTGAAACACTGTGACGCTGAGCTGAGGTTCAGTAAACAACGCGAGTGCTAATATTACAAGGTGTCATCAAAGCAGAGGAGCCCTGGAGGGAAGAGGAAACAAAGAGAACAAATGATAGATAGTCCAGGTTCACACCAAGTTGTGTAGTAGAGCATATTCTGAGAGCACTTGGATTTGAGGTCTATGGAAAAGGACACAATAACTAACACAGGAGTTTAGAGAGTGACGCACACTATAATTATTCTGTAATTTAAGGACGTTGCATCATTGTTACTGTATGGAACTGAGGAGAGGAGGTCAAAAAGTCTTGGATTATTACTTTATTACGATGGGTCAAAATTAAAAGTAATTCTGATGTGTGCTACATTTTCTATAGGATCTATCAATGGGAAGAGAGTGTGACGCAGACACAGACACGTTTCTCCTCTGGGGATAAATGTGCTCTTGGACGAGGAAAAGGTTATTTCACTTGTCCAAATGACAAGTGGCTGAGTGAATAATGTCAAATCAAGCTGGGCATTATGCTTCCAGTCGTGGCTGGACTCACCATTGAAGACTGAATTATTGAAGGGATTCATGTGCAAATGGGATTACATCTGTACTCTGGTAGAACAATTAGTATAAAAAAAAAAAAATCACCTGAATGGTTGAAGCTGAGTGGGGCGGAAAGAAGCCAAGACTTGAATATGTCAAGGCCGTGCACTCGATCACTGCATGGTGCGCGATTAAATATAATAATAATGCCCTACATGTGGTTGTCAGAGACATCAGTGGGCATGAACATGAGACTTTCAGGACATTAAAGATGTTGCAACATGACTGAAACTTTAAATGACAGTCCAAGTGATATATAATGTCAGTCCAAGTGATATATATATAGTCTCTGTTATCAGCCAGAACTTGCATTTCTAAAGCACCTTTAAAACAGTCTAATCTGCTCCATGGACACTCTCTGTTATTGTATGTTTGAGAGTTGCTGGTCTAAGCTCATAATCCATAAAGAACTCTATATCTTCTCATGAACAGAGTCACCTACTACTTTCATAAACAAGTTGTTTTCAGTTCACATGTCAACAGTAAGCGGAAGAAAGTCTGCCACAGTGGAAGATTTTGGTCAGTGTCACTCAAATTTAAATACAGAGTGCTTATTTAAATCCTGTAGCGTATTGACAGTAATGACTTCCAGTACATACATGCTTTTATTGCACAGTTGATTTAGTTTGAATGGATTTTACACCAAATATGATATCCCTGGAGATACAACCATGATAATAGGGTAACTGTTATTTTTTGGAAAATCTTGAGTATATAAGTTTAACCTTGAGAGAAAGTTTGGAATGTTATTTAAGATTTGTCTATACGTATAAATTCAATATTAGTGATAGACAAATTGAAATTATTTAGTAAAAGTAGCAATATCACAACGTTCTGCATTCAGAAATGTAACTGGGTATCATGTCTTACCAGCGAGTAATTGCAATTAATTATCTCATTCACATTCATATTAAATTGTTGTTCATTCACAACCACTGACAGATTTTGATGTCATGTGCTTACATTGTGAGTAGCCTCTATCATTAAAAGGTTGTGAATCAACATGATGGGGTGCATCAGCTGAAATGAGATGAATAAAAGCGCTAAGAGTAAATACATTTACAAACTAAACATATAACTTACATATGTATCAATTATAGGCATGTCGCTTCAGTTGAAATAAGGTATTGCATTAAGTACAGTAAATGCATGTGAATATAAACAGTAAATCCATGTTGTCCAAGCAGGGTCGAGGAGGAAATGGGGAAGATGGAGCAAAAACTAACACCATGTGAAGGACCAGGGTAATATGCTTACATTGTGAGTAGCCTCTATCATAAAAAGGTTGTGAATCAACATGATGGGGTGCATCAGTTGAAATGAGATGAATAAAAGCGCTAAGAGTAAATAACATTCTAACTAAGAGAGCAGGGATTAGTGGAAAAATGAACATTTCATTCACACAAAGTATTTATAAAATACATGATGGGTAAAAAATTTACGTGAGACATTTACTAAAAAGAAAAAAACGCTCTTGAGCTTAAACATAAGTCAAATAAACAGAGCTTAACATACTGACTACTGACTACTACTGACTAAAAGACACTGACAGGAAAGTTATTAACAATTTTTTTTACCTCACTTAATAAAGTGGGCTAAAGCAATGTAATTGTCTGTTGTTTTAATGGTAAATCAAACTGAAAACATCCCCTTTAAGGTGCAGCAGCCGTCACACACCATGTTCCCAGGGCTATATTTTATATATAATATATAGTGTCTAATTAAACAAGACGATTAAAGGACCTAGGTTGAGGATTAACTGCTTTTAATGTTGGCCCAATAAACATAAATGCTTTTTATGCTGTCTTTGTACAACATATTTGGCAACAATATTGATGCTTTGGGACTTTAATGGCGGTGTCATATTATGAGTTCTGGTAATGGCTGTTCCTTGATTGGCCATTGGCTGGTTTTGTCAAGCAAACCTGGCAACCCGCTCAGGAACCAACGCAACTAAAAGCAACAGGGTCAAACTCAACTGTTGATTTTCCTGCTGCAACAAGTGAACATGGCCATTTGTTTAACGGCCTGTAACTGCAGTGCCATCTTATTGATTCATATTAGAAACGTTGGACTTTACTTGGCTTAAGCTATAAGCAGTGAGCTCACCTGCCCTGGACTGTATCTTCAGGACGGCCGCTGTTGGGAGAGCTTCATGCCGGTTCAGCTCGGTCTCATGTTCGGCCTCACCCTGGAGGCTCATGTCCGCTATTGATAATCGTGACTCTACAGCTTCATGTCAACAAGCCAGGGGGGAGAATAGGATTTTATATTAATCAAACATGTGCTGTGTTCAGTTTGTGTAAATATTGCTGCTGGTTACTTGCTCCTCGTGCCACATGTGCTCACTTTCTTACCATCTGCGCGCTCTAATATGGTCATTTAACACGTGTGCTGTAATCGCATTGTTTTTAATTGTGCAAGGGTTTTTTCGAGCTTTTGCCTTTGTGGATTTTGGGATACAGCTGCATAAAAATGACTTAACATGGTGAGTTATGAAAACACATTTTCGGAGTCCAACATGACTCAGATGTTGTAGGAGTAATAATAATAATGATGCCATGGAGTTATTAGTTCCCACCTGCCTTTCTTTAGAGGGGGACAGGTATGGATCTGACAGAGGGAGTGAGTCTCGAGCTACGGGCAAAGAAGCGAGTCACTGTGACTGTGAACCCCGAGAGTTAAGTTGGGAACCGTGTGCGGTTGCTATGTTAATGTGCATCAAATGAAGAAGAATAAGGAGCTGTGCACAAAGAGAAGTTGTAGCCCGTTTGCTACCCACTGTCCAGAAGAGCTAGAGCACGCTACACACTGAGAAAAGAGAGTTACAGAATGACAAAATAATGGCAACAGAAAAATGTACATAATGATATATATTAATTTATATAAATATACATAAATAAATATCTAAAAACATTCAAGATTAACGACATTTCAAGTTTCTCAGGCCCTGACAGCAAGGCCACGTCACCTTTGGTGGTGCGTCTCGACAGACAGATATCCAACAGGGCTTTATCTGAAGATCTCAGGCTGTGGGTCGGTGAATAATGGAACCTAAAGCTAAGTGCAGCAGCTTGTTGCCAAACCATGCAGTACAAATCCAAGATGTTGTGAGCCGTTTAGTTTTTTTGTGGCTGTTTTGGAGGATTTAGCTTTTGGTTCACTAAGTCTGTTGAATTCCTGCATGTGTGTGCTGCCATGTTCAGGTAAACAACAAAGTGTTGACAGAAATTTTACTTGAACAAAACCTAACAACAAGCAAACAAAAACTAAAACTAAAAAGCTGCCAGACGGATTTCTCAATTGCTATATTGACTTTTGGAAATGTTCTCGCAATAGAGTTATCTCGGAGATAAGGCCAAGTAGCATGAACAAGTGAACAGAGTGATATACTGTACTACACCCGCTGATGAAGCCAGGTAGGTCAGAATTGCTGTGGATGGAAAGATATATTGCACTGTGCCAAGCAGGTCCCCATGTTCTTTCAAATTGTGTGTACGTCTGTTGTCATGTCGTCTGTTACGGAGTTCATCCCCAAGTAGTTTCCTGCAAGATTGGCTTCATGGGAAATGCCCGGCTGTCACATTCACATTCTCCCCATTGACATTAACACAGTTAAAGTGACAGCTGCCTTTACATGGTTATTAAGTGTTATACAGTGTGTAGTGTATGTTACTGCTCCACTCTGATACACTTACTGGCAACATAAAACTCATTAATTAGCACATTATAACACGAGCAGAGATTATTCGCCTCAGTTTTATGTGCTTTGGTTAACAGTGTGTTTTATACAGTGGCTGACATGTTTATTGATGCATATCCACTTGAAGGCTGGGTTTAGACAGTTTATTCCCTGCACCGTTTGGACGCGTTTTGTTAGGCACTGGCCACACGGCAGCTGGTGTCATCTTCCTCTTAATGGATTCTAGATCATTTGGCGTTGGGTCGTCTAATGGGATTCTGCTGTGGCGGGGTTCATTACTGTCTCAGTCTGGGCCGTGCTGAATTTGGTTCGAGCCTAACGAGGCCAGGGCTTACACAAAAATGTAATTAGGTGCATTCAGCGTTCAAATAATTCGGTTTCATGTGAGTTGGTTGTCTGAAAAAGTTGCTGCAACTTTGAGCCACATCACAAGTGCCTCCGCCAGCTGGCTGCGGTGTGAAGGTGTCGTCCCCTGTGCAGCACCGTGTGTCGGTGAGATCGAAGACTCTCCCAAATAGCCTTTGGTGAACCAGGCTATTACTGCAGCCTCAGTCTCCTCTCTGATGTTTTTTCATTAACTTAAATCAGGAGTGCATTTACTAAAGTCAACAGACGCAGGGAAGTGTTTCTCTTTATTCACTGTAAGGAACAGCAAGGCAAAAAGGACGGAGACACTTTGTCAGTAACCCCACAAATAAACATCAGTAAAGAGTGGTGGGCAGAAGGGGAAACATCTGTTATGTCTGAGAGGATTGCTCTGCAACACCCTCATAAGTCAGTGGAGATTAGACCTTGACTTCTTTCTTTGGTGCGTGTTGTTTTCACGTCTCTCAGATGGCCAACCCCTTAACTTCCTTTCATCACAATACTGACTATCTCACAGAAAGAAGCACATTAGGGCTATTTGCATGTTTTTATTGGGTCCACGGGTTTGCACATAATATCTGAGCTCTCAGTTTGTACTATTTGTTCAAACCTACACTTGTCTAATGCATAGTTGACTTATATGAACTGAAATGGGCCTTTTGTTCACATGAAAACATCTCTTCTGTGACGTCAGATTGCTTTCTATGTCAAAACACACGTTCATTTAATTATTGGAGATTTTATCTCAGATGAGGCTCAGGAGTAGAGTGGGCCGTCCGCTGTCCTGAAGGTTCTTCAAAGGGTCCCTCCCTCTTTCAAAGTGTCCTTGTCAAAAGTGTCCTCGTCCAAAGTGTCCTTGTCCAAAGTGTCCTCGTCCAAAATGTCCTTGGGCAAGATACTGAACCCCAAATTGCCCCTGACGGCTGTGTGGGCAGTGTTTGGGTGTGTGATAGAGAAAGGGCTGCACATAGATGCACTCTATGAATGTATGTGTGTGACTGGGTGAATGGTCAAAACGTAGTGTGAAGTGCTCTGAGTGTTCATCAACACACTAGAAATACAGAACACGTACCATTTGTTTCTTCCAGGTTTGTTTGCATCTTTTTTAAATCACTTTCTTAAACGATTTTCAACATTTTCATTTATTTCTCCAAGAATGATTGATAGATCCTGAGTGTGTGTGTGTACGTTGGTGCAGATCCAAATAAACATCTGGATCGAGTAAATTCAAATGTCGTTTCATAAGGGCCCTCTGGGCCTTGGTAGAGTTATGCACTCGACTGAGTGCCATTCTAATAATGCGTATGTTTTTGCCGGTCATGTTATGAACTGTGAATTACCATTTTCTACCTGCATGATTATTTGTGTGGAAGACTTGTCAAATTTTATATTCTATACAAAATTTTGTACTATTTTGCCTATTTACATTAAATAGAGCGATTGCCCTGGAACAAAAATGCCTTCACCTCCACTAATTTTATCTTTATTATTTTTGTGACTAGATAATAAACACAACTGTGGTGCAGCTCACAAACACAAAACATTACATGGTCCTACAAATTGTTGTGAGGATTAGCCTCTACATGCAAAGCGTATTGTTTCATTTATCATAGGAAGCACAAGCAAGCAAACAACCTAATATGTGCATGTAGGGGGCTTTACAAAGCTCATTTTCATGCTGAGAGAAATTAAGTGTTTTTGCCTGAAACATTAGCATTCCTGGTTCAGTGGAATGCAGCTACAGGGCAGTCTGCATTGGACCAGAGCCAGGCAGCTACACTAACCTTCAACGTCTTTAGACCACTGCAAAGTTAAATACAAATACTCAGTAATGTCCAAATTGAAAAGCCCTGTGCTTTGGTCATTGCTCTCTACAGACATTTATCATTATTTGATACATTTTTGTCTATTTCAATTCAATCTCAGGTTTAGACAGTAAAGTTTTGTGAATTTGAACTGCTGCACCACAGCGGCTTTAGTATATGTGTACATGTTAGGCTCTGCAAATGCTTTTTCTATATGTGTGTATCCATCAGGTGCTGTCACAGGGAAACTCAATTTCTGAAATCCGGACCCCTGAGATACCTTTGGGAAGAAACTGATTTGCTCAAATCAGCTTGGCTCCATCAATATTAATTAACTGCAATTCTGAGGCACAGCAATCGGGTATACCCTATAAATAGTGAGCCTATGAAAATGAATGTGTAAGCCATGTGTTGCACTTTGGCTAGTTTCTCTGTTTTGTGTGTAACATTTCGCGATAGATATTGTGAGTTGCATATACCTCTCAGATACATCACAGCAGATTCCAGGCGGCTGTGCTGAGATCTGAATCTGTTTTGTTCCACGTTGGGTTTCCTCCCAACAACTGGGGATGTCATGAGAACCGATTCTTCCCTACAAAGTTGATGCCAAAATTCTATCCTATCATGCAACGTCCTGCCGCCTGGTCAGTGGTTCATGGGGTTTGCTTTGCGGTAGTTTTGTTTGCTCTGGAGTTTATGAGACACCTATTTAAACAGAGCGACAGAGACGAGATGACACACGTGCGGGAGAGAGGTTCTTTCCCGCAGATTGTGGCGTAACGCTGGGTTTTAACTTTATTGTTGCAAAAGAGGCGACGCCCCATTTATCCAGGAACAGGGATGTGAGTTCATCGGTTTATTGTGGAGATCGGTTTTTGCGTGTGGCTGATCGGAGAGCAGCAGAAAATGCAACATACGTGGCAGCTTCTTATATATTGGGATATTTGTGTTGATGTAATCAAAGTCAGTGACACAAAGAAACAGACAAAACCACTTTTCAAATGAGCCTCTAAAGGAACATCTCATGAATCTTTACACCTTTGTGGCTGGATCGTGACCAAGAAGGATCTTTATCACTCAAAGATAAAATGCAACGTCCTTTTTAATCCCCATTTCCATTTGCTACATCTCATACAGTAAGCACATGAACGAGACAGGGCAACATACAGAGTCCAGTCAATGAGCATATAGAGAACGACCTCCCACCAAAGACAGTCCACTCATCTGCTGGAGCTGCCTTTGTGTAGAAGGTCTTTTGGATCTCAATGCGTCGGGACATGCAGTGAAATTGCAGTAGAGCGAAACACGGCGTCTACAACTCTGTTTGCAGACAGCTGCTAATTCACAGTAAGGTTTGAAAAGTGCACACAGGGTACTGATCTTATATGTAGCTTTATGAATATTATCTCTAGTGTACGTCTTATAACCACCATAACACGTAGTGTCACAGAGCTCAAAGTAAGACTGCAGTACTTATCAGATGTAAAAATAAATGACGTGACATATCAATATTCACAAAAAACAATCTGAATTGATTTCACAATATCTACAAATTCACAACCTGGTAACACTTTTCAGTTTGTTGCCACTTAGTTTAATAATTTGTTACCTTAATCTATTTGTCTACGGCAGTCTACCATTGAGAGATTTGCATCAATTCTGTAGCGGTTATGTTGTATAAAACATATAATATTTAATACTTTACTGAATAGCATAAATGTATTCATATAGTAATATACTCTTAATATATATCTTATAGGATGACATGTTTCTGCTGAAGTTCACTCTGGCCCTGTGTGGAAAATACTTATCACATGAATAATACAATCACAACCAAACAGAATGGCAACAATACAGTAGAGTTCTGTTCATCCAAACCCCTCAGGAATGAAGATGTCAGAATATTTTAAAAGTTCAGTATGCATGCATACAAATAAAAAACTATCTAGTTTAAATTTCTTTTTTCAAATAGTAGTTCAGCTGCAGAGGTTGTGGTTGTGTGGTTGTGTGTCTTAACTTTATTTTTCTTTCTTCTCTGTAAATCATTTAGCATATTGTTCTCAATGAAATTTGTTTAACACCTCTTGGAGCTATCATGAAAAAGATAACCAGACATACAGAAATAAATATGAACATAGTGACGTGAACAAATACATTATAAACTCATTCAATTGTCACATCAAAAATGGAGTAAACACCAAAATCTAAATGAATCTCCTTGTAAACCATTTCAGAAAGCGAGATACTGAAGAAACACTTTTTCATATAGTTCCAATAACTTTTATGGGGTAACAGTTTCCTTATTAATACGACTAATTTGACATTTGAAAATCCCTAACTTTACAAATGCGTGCAGGATCAAATTGAATTGATCACGTCTGCTACACTCTCACTACTGGACAGTTTGAACTCAGATGAAACTCCTTTGTGAATGCATCTTCGGAACCACTTCATACTGATCTTGTCAACTGGTTAGAGTTGGATTGTAATCGGATTACACAAAAACAACTATACTGATTTCCACAAAACTTGGTGGAAGGATGTGGTATGGGCCAGGGAAGAAGCCATTCAAGTTTTATCCAGATCCGTTAATTAGTTTCAATTTCTCTAACATTACGAGAGGCGTTTAATCCACATTTTTCACCATTTGTCAAGGGAATAATTCATGGACCTTATTATAAATAATCAGGCACATTTAAGGAACTGATATTTATGAGTGTCAGCTATTTAGTTGAATTTAGGGAGGCTGTTGGGCCTTGGGCGAGGTATGTGCTCTACTATGTGCAATTCTATGTTGAATATGAATATGGTTTTCCAGGAGAGAGTCAGTGGATGAATGAAATAAACAACATGTACTGTGAGGTCTCTATGGTCCTCATGCACGTGGGATGCTTTTTAGAGTGGGTGAGACTGATACCACCAACTGCATTTTAATCATGATGAAATAAATGAATAAGTGCTATACTAATGAACAACAAAAAAGAATGCTGACTTTCACTTTCACATTAAACCTTAGTTTGAACAGATCTGAAGTAGTTTACCCGGGTAGGACCAAATTTGTATGGTGATGGATCTCCATACGCAAACTGACTTCCCTTTTCATTCATCTTGTATTTTTGTTTTTTACAGAGATAGATGAAGAATATAGTTGTGTGGGTGTGTGTGTGTGTGTGTAGAATGTGAGCTAAAATCAATGCACTACCAGATGAGGGTTTAAATCACCTTCAGAACATCTGTATCATTAGCATTACATCAATACTCACAAATAATTGGAGTTGAAGAGTGAGAAGCTGCAGAAACATAGATACTATGCCCTATTTCAGTGTGACGGGTGCTGTTATCAGAGGTTGCAGACACACACATGTACAGATTGTCATGCACTAACCAATGACTGATACATTGTTACATGGTTTGTGGTATTAATACATCTCCAGACAGGTCAACACATGGTTCAGTCATTCTCCTAAGCTTATACCACTGAGGATACAGCTTGAGGAGATCCACTGCAGCTGGGTCTAGGGTGCAGTGGCTGTCAAAGAGTCCTCAATTCGGGAGAGTGCATCCAGCAAAAACATTTGTATAGATGCATACCAAATTCCAACACAAAGCAAAAATACAAATGTCACTCAACAAATGGAAAACACAATTTGGAGACAGCGGCCACATCTGGAGACGAATAAAATGTCCATCTTGTTGACAAAGAATCAGTTCGGCTGGTTTGCTCTTCGTTGTGATCACAAACATTAAATCTAGTTTATCATTTTATTGTTGGAGATACCAGTAACCTTTTTCTTGTCATTGACTTCATTGCATTTTGCAGTGTGATAGTCTCCAGTGGTGATAGAATATCTCCAAAATGTGTTCAGAAATACAGAGTGACTGTGACCTGTTGGCCTTTGTTGTCTACTACAAAACACAAAACCAGAACAGCATATACTGTTTGTAGACAAGCGAATCAACACCAATATACTTTTACACAATCAAGTATAAAAGGGCAGAAGTACAACTTGAATCAAACTCTTTCTTATGATGAGGCAGAAATGCAGAAAAAAATCATAATGGAGCCAAACAGCTACAGAGAGTGATGCAGCGAAATAACAGAGATCAAGGCAGCAGGGTTCCTGCCCACAGTATACTTAAAGAAAGAGAGTGTCTGCTATGTTTGATGCATAAAACATCTAGTGTTATTTGCATTTCCGTGGAAAGGGTTTTAATAATCTGCTATCCAGAATTCGACTTCAGTCTGAGGTAATGGTGGTAGTCTGTTATGACTGCTCGGCTCATTGAGACGCCACACCGGGAGCCAAAACATAAATGCACATGATAATTGTTCTGGACTACGCTGGATCCTTCTAATCTCTTTGCTTCGTCTTTTCACAGGCAGAGGTCTGTTACCCTTCCACACTAATGAGCAATTTTACACTCGGTGCCCAAGCCCATGGGCCGTGGGGGGGCATAGCCACATACAACAGTGCACAGAGCCTGTGGACACCCGTGTATGTTTACATGTAATATACACACAGGCCTTTTGTGCATATGTGTGCTGTGTATGCAAGTGTGAGTGTGTCGAAGCCTTTTCTCTATGATGTGTGTATTCACCAAGGCACATAGCTTCTCTGTCATTGAACACAGTCAGCCAGTTAAAACAATAAGAGCCACTGGACTAGAAAATGTACAGGCAGCCCCATGGGACGCGAAAGCAATTCCAGATGATACTGCATTGGGTCTGTTGAGATTCAGCGCAAACTGAAGGCCAGACACGGACGATTATTAATGATGCTCCTATGGAACTATACAGCCTGCCCCGGCTAACAGAGCACAGTAAAACGACCAACAAATTCTGATGCATCACTCTGCGTATGTGTGCGTGCGTGCATGCATGTTTCTGACTTAATGGATCTGTCAAAACCTTATCAGTGGTAATGAGCTACAATGAAAACTTCAACGCATGCTTGCTCTAACTTATCACAAGCAAAGTATTTTCACTATGTTTTGACATAGTGAAATTACAATTTGACTACTTCTACAAAACAGCTAGCAATCAAGATACAGCAAAGGAACGATTTGGTTAGTCACAAAAGGGAACAGGGCCAGAGCTAAGTGTGGGGGGGCGAAAAGAAAAGCTAAACAAACACAATCCGATGTGAGGATGTGCTCCCTCCAACGTCCGGTACTAGATGTGAATCTATTGTATGTTCAAATTTGCCTTCCATCTATACAGACGTGCAAAATATCAAACTCTTAAGAAAAGACAAACACACCAAACCCACGCGCACACTCATACACACACACACACACACACACACACTCAGAAACACACAATAAGATGTAATGGATTTGGCCTTCTGCAACCCATCTACACTGTGAACCAAACCAGATCAGGCCTAGCATTCGGTCAAATTCAGTTTTGGTTGTTTGCCTCCATGATAGCAGGCTTTCTGTTGACGTATGTGGCCCAGTAGCCTAAATTGAAGA